>NC_090025.1:1938551-2121051 GCF_037176765.1 Anolis sagrei | reverse complement strand
GACATAGAGCAGGGTTGATGACCATGTCGTCTGTGTGCATTGAGAAGAAGACCTTTTGTCTGCTTGTCTTCCCAAGATGTTTGCAGGATTTTCCAGAGGCAACACTGATGGAATCATTCCAGGAGTTGCATGTGATGTCTGTAGACAGTCCACATTTCACAGACATAGAGCAGGGTTGATGACCATGTCGTCTGTGTGCATTGAGAAGAAGACCTTTTGTCTGCTTGTCTTCCCAAGATATTTGCAAGATTTTCCAGAGGCAACGCTGATGGAATCGTTCCAGGAGTTGCATGTGACGTCTTTAGACAGTCCACGTTTCACAGACATAGAGCAGGGTTGATGACCATGTCATCTGTGTGCGTTCAGAAGAAGACCTTTTGTCTGCTTGTCTTCACAAGATGTTTGCAGGATTTTCCAGAGGCAACACTGATGGAATCATTCCAGGAGTTACATGTGATGTCTGTAGACAGTCCATGTTTCACAGACATAGAGCAGGATTGATGACCATGTCGTCTGTGCACATTCAGAAGAAGACCTTTTGTCTGCTTGTCTTCCCAAGATATTTGCAGGATTTTCCAGAGGCAACGCTGATGGAATCGTTCCAGGAGTTGCATGTGACGTCTGTAGACAGTCCACGTTTTGCAGACATAGAACAGGGTTGACGACCATGTCGTCTGTGCGCATTCAGAAGAAGACCTTTTGTCTGCTTGTCTTCCCAAGATATTTGCAGGATTTTCCGGAGGCAACACTGATGGAATCATTCCAGGAGTTGCATGTGACGTCTGTAGACAGTCCACGTTTCACAGGCATAGAGCAGGGTTGGGACGACAATAGCTTTGTAAACAAGCCCCTTGGACTCACTACGGTACCCAATTGTTGTTGGTACCTAATTCTCTGTGAGATTCGCCTTTCCCAAGAGCAAAATCTGCAGATGCTGCTCACCTCAGCGCCACAAAATGGAAATCTATCAAATGGAAAAACCAACGTTTGCTTTTAGGGACGTTTCCAAGCTGTGGATAGTGGGAATCCATGGATACAGAGGGCTGGCTTTATTCCATATCTTAGCATAAATACCCACTAGTGTTGCTTGGGTTTGGTTCCTATTTTTCTCCTCCTGTTTTCACTGGGCGCTTCCTAGGACTAATGCTTATTGCAAACTAGGAAAATTCCAAAGGATCAGGTATTATGGAGTTATGGAAAGGGAAAGGCTGTAGTTTTTCATAGACCATTTGGAAAATTAAACCCAGTCATTTCCTGCAATTTCCAGGAGGAGAGAGAAAAAGGAACCAGAACAAAGGGTTGAAAAGTTGAGGCAAGCCAAGCCGTGGCTTCACCCGACACTCCATTCGCGGCGGGTTCCGCACAACTAATTGGAAGGAAAAGTGAAAGTAAACCAAAGTGATGGGCGGCTCAGAGGAATGGAATCCAGCAAGAGGGACCCACCTACACCAGAGGAAGGACTTCCTGGCAGGAAGATGCCCAACAGAAGAATCTGCTTCTGCCTGGGAGTCTGGTGGAGTGTCCTTCCCTGGTGGTTTTTAAGCAGAGGCTGGATGGCCATCTGTCGGGAGGGCTTGGATTGCGTTTTCCTGCCTGGCCGAAAGAAGGGGTGGGACTGGATAGCCCTTGGGGTCCCTTCCTGTGCTGTTGCACGCTGGGCCTGTGCATAAGACTGTAGACAGGACATAAATTCTGTGTGCCTCAGATTAAAGGCCCTTGGATTTCCTTAAAACAGAGTCTTTAGATTGCTTAAAGGTTCAACAAAGTTCTTTATTAATGAAAACAAACAGGTATTTCAAGGCTTTCTTAACAGTCTATTGGCGCTCTCTCAATCTTGTCCACAGGGAACAGGCACTATCTTCATAAACTGTACATTAATTAATGGGGAAATCCTTAACTTCTAATCTGGGCAGTCTGTCTTTGCCTCTGTTGGCGTGGAGCCCCTGCACCCGGTACCAACTGCTTCTGGCTTCGGCGAGTGACCCTTACCAAGCAGAGCTTTGTAGACTTCCAGGGGAAAAAAGAAGGAATTCAGGTTTCGGTGATGGCTGACTGAAGTCCCTCAGCGAAGGAGCTGTAAGGTTGTATAATCCTCGGCCAAGCTATGGGACCTTTCTCCTCGGCCAAGACGAAGACGAAGCTTTCTACAGGAGCTCTTGGTATTATGTCCTGCATGAAAGGCTTCTCTGTGTGGACTGAACCCAAACTGGCTCCTATTCCCTCCAAAACTCAAAAGGAGGCAGGACCAGGGAACCTAACCATAATTGACAGGTGGCTTGCCCTATGATTGCAGCCAAAAGAAGCCACCTATCTGCAGAGTCCCTGAAACTTAGGACTACAACAAACATTCAATGCAAAGCAAACAAAATTGGAGCTCCTGGTACAGCTGTACCTGCACACTTCCAGTTCTAAGGTTCTAGAATTTTTCCTCCAGGAAGTACAAAGGTCAATAGGTAATTAAGGGCACATCCAGTACATGTGAACCAGAATCGTAGAATTTTTGAGTTGGAAAAGACCACATGGGCCATCCAGCCCAAGCCCTTTCTGCCAAGAAGTGGTCCATGGATGAAGTGGTCTATGGTCAAAGTGGTCCGTGGTCAAAGTGGTCCCTCATCAAAGTGGTCCCTCATCAAAGTGGTCCCTGGTCAAAATGGTCCCTAGTCAAGTGGTCCCCAGTCAAGTAGTCCCTGATCAAAGTGGTCCTTGATTAAGTGGTCCTTGGTCAAGTGGTCCTTGGTTAAGTGGTACCTGGTCAAAGTGGTCCCCGGTCAAGTGATCCCTGATCAAAGTGGTCCCTGGTCAAAGTGATCCCTGGCCAAGTGGTCCCCGGTCAAGTGGTTCCCAGTCAAGTGGTCCCTGATCAAAGTGGTCCTTGATTAAGTGGTCCTTGGTCAAGTGGTCCTTGGTCAAGTGGTCCCTGGTCAAAGTGGTCCCTGGTCAAAGTGGTCCCCGGGGAAGTGGTCCCTGATCAAAGTGGTCCTTGATTAAGTAGTCCTTGATTAAGTGGTCCTTGGTCAAGTGGTCCTTGGTCAAGTGGTCCCTGGTCAAAGTGGTCCCCGGGCAAGTGGTCCCTGATCAAATTGGTCCTTGATTAAGTAGTCCTTGATTAAGTGGTCCTTGGTCAAGTGGTTCTTGGTCAAGTGGTCCCTGGTCAAAGTGGTCCCCGGTCAAGTGGTCCCTGATCAAAGTGGTCCTTGATTAAGTGGCCCTTGATTAAGTGGTCCTTGGTCAAGTGGTCCTTGGTCAAGTGATCCCTGATCAAAGTGGTCCTCGGTCAAGTGGTCCCTGTTCAAGTGGTCCCTGGTCAAGTGGTTCCCAGTCAAGTGGTCCCTGATCAAAGTTGTCCTTGATTAAGTGGTCCTTGATTAAGTGGTCCCTGGTCAAGTGGTCCCTGGTCAAAGCGGTCCCTGGTCAAAGCGGTCCCGGGTCAAGTGGTTCCCGGTCAAGTGGTCCCCAGTCAAGTGGTTCCTGGTCAAATGGTTCCCAGTAAAGTGGTTCATGGTCAAAGCGATTCCTGATCAAGTGGTCCCTGGTCAAAGTGGTCCCTCGTCAAGTGGTCCCTGGTAAATGTGGTCCATGGTTGAAGTGGTCTGTGGTCAAAGTGGTTCCTGATCAAAGTGGTCCCTGGTCAAAGTGGTTCCTCGTCAAGTGGTCCCTGGTCAAAGTGGACCCTGGTCAAAGTGGACCCTGGTCAAGTGGTCCTTGGTCAAAGTGTTCACTGGTCAAAGTGGTCCCTGGTCAAAAAAAGGTAGGGAGCCACTGATCTAGTGCCTTGTTCTGATTGCATGTGTGCAAAATCCACAGGGTGGCCTTAAGTCCAGAGGAGATTTGGAAGTCCATGCATACACTTGGTTTCCTTTGCTAACGTATGGACTGAAAGCAACCCCATGCATTTCCAATAGGATTTCCATGGGCAAGGGACCTTCAAAGGTGGCTTTGCCTGTTCCTTCCCTTGAAATGCACACCCCTCTATTTGAACCAACACCTTTCAGTGCCTTTGTTGTCACCACTTTGGAGTGACGTAAATCTCCTTATTGGAGTCCTCCTAAGACACTCCTGCAGTGTTACTTTGGGAACCTTCTTCCAGATGTCTTGCAGAGCGCCTTGCCAGATGCCAACCGTGGCTTTCCAGTGGTGACCAAAGCCTGTGATGCGGCTGAAGCGGAGCCCAGATGTCCTGACGCAGAAGAAAGGGGGGTGACCTCCTCCGCCCACTCCTTTTTCCTTCTCCTCCTCTTCCTCCCATCCTCAGGCCAGAGCTCTTGAGGAACATCGTGACACACATTTCCCATGGAAAGCAACCCAGGAAGAAAGTCAACTGCGTCTGGCTCCGTCAGAACCCAAACAGATGGAAAGCCCGTCTTGGTCAAGGGATCCGAGGGCAAGAGGAGGGCAAGAAGAGGAGGAGGAAGGGTTATTTTGGACGTCGGTCTTGAATTGGCTTTTTGGGAGTGTTTCAAGTTACGCCCAAAATGCTGCACAGTCTCTCATTGCCAGCTCTTGGGGTGGAAACTGAACCCAAGAAGAAAGAGGGCCAAGCAAGCAATAGGTGCCAACGAGGAAAGGATTGTGGTTAGACTCCTAAACTGGCCTTGCTCCTTGCAAAGTGGAGAGTTCATTTTTGGGAGGGAGCATCTACACCAGGCATGGGCCAACTTGGGCCCTCCAGGACTTCAACTCCCACAATTCCTAGCAGCCAGTAGGAATCAAAATCAGGAAATTCCTAATTTTGCCAAAGACACCAGGCTGGAATGATCCTATTTTATTTATCGTGTCAGGGCAACTAGTCATTTATATTACATTTCTAATAGAACAAAACAAACAGACAGACAAAACACAAAGTTTACAAACATGGTAGTTGATTAGATGTCCTTTGACCAGTATCTGGCCACTTGGAGTGCCTCTGGTGTTGCTGCAAGAAGGTCCTCCCTTGTGCATCATGTGGCAGGGCTCAGGGTGCATTGCAGCAGGTGGTCAGTGGTTTGCTCTTCTCCGCACTCGCATGTCGAGGATTCCACTTTGTAGCCCCGTTTCTTGATGTTGGCTCTGCATCTCGTGGTGCCCAAGCGCAGTCTGTTCAGCGCCTTCCAAATCGCCCCATCTTGGAAGGCGCTGAGCCTCCACCACACTCCGGGGCAGAGAGTTCCACTGCTGAACGGCTCTCACAGTCAGGAAGTTCTTCCTAATGTTCAAGAGAGGAGATTCCATCTGAACATGAGGAAGAACTTCCTGACTGTGAGAGCCATTAAGCAGTGGAACTCTCTGCCCCGGAGTGTGGTGGAGGCTCCTTCTTTGGAAGCTTTTAAACAGAGGCTGGATGGCCATCTGTCAGGGGTGATTTGAATGCAATATTCCTGCTTCTTGGCAGGGGGTTGGACTGGATGGCCCATGAGGTCTCTTCCAACTCTTTGATTCTATGATTCTATGATTCTGTGTGTCTCTCATTTGGTATCAGCCATTGATTGAGGTTCTGGGTTTGAGCCTGCCACTTTTGGACTCTCACTTGCTGAGGTGTTCCAGCGAGCGTCTCTGTAGATCTTAGAAAACTATTTCTTGATTTAAGTCATTGATGTGCTGGCTGATATCCAAACAAGGCATGGGCTGGAGAGGTCTCTGTCTTGGTCCTTTCACAATTGGCTGCTACTTCCCGGCGGATGTCAGGTGGTGCGATACTAGTTAGACAGTGTAGTTTCTCCAGTGTTGTAGAGCACAGACACCCCGTAATAATGTGGCATGTCTCATTAAGAGCCACATCCGCTGTTTGAGCGTGGTGAGATGTTCCACCCTGGGCATGCATACTCAGCAGCAGAGTAGCATAGCGCAAGGGCAGATGTCTTCACTGTATCTGGTTGTGATCCTCAGGTTGTGCCAGTTAGCTTTCCTATGATATTGTTTCTAGCACCCACTTTTTGCTCGATGTTCAGGCAGTGCTTCTTGTAGGTCAGAGCACCGTCCAGAGTGACTCCCGGGTATTTGGGTGCGCTGCAATGCTCCCGTGGGATTCCTTCCTTCCCAGGTAATCATCCTCAGAGCTCGGGATGCTTCTGTGTTCTTGAGGTTAAAGACGCATGTCTGTGTTTTAGATGGGTTAGGAATCAGTTGGTTTTCCCTGTAATAGGCAGTAAGAGCACCTAGAGCTTCGGAGAGCTTCTTTTCAACTATCTCAAAGCTCCCTGCTTGAGTGGTGATGGCACGATCATCATCATAGATGAAACTCTCTGTCCCTTCTGGCAGTGGCTGGTCATTTGTGTAGATGTTGAACATGGATGGGGCAAGCACGCTCCCCTGAGGCAGGCCTTGCTAAAGAATCCTGGGAGTTGTAGTTTCACAAGGTCTTTCATAGAATCATAGAATCATAGAATCAAAGAGTTGGAAGAGACCTCATGGGCCATCCACTCCAACCCCATTCTGCCAAGAAGCAGGAATATTGCATTGAAGGGGCTAACAGAACTCAGAAATGTTGAAATTCTAAAATGCAAACCTAGAGAGGGGTTTGTGCCTCTCCTCTGGCCTGCAGAAGACCAGAAGCTAAGAGGAGATAATGTATCTAGAAGACACAAGATGCTGTATTGTCAAGTACACCCAGGGTGGGTTACTACGCCCAGGGAGTACCCAAGGGTGGGTTAACACCCAAAATGCTTATCTGTAACAATAATGTGTGTGTTTACGTAGTTTGTAGAAGGTTAGCAGTGAAAGACATTGGAGTGGCAAAATATGAGAAAAACATGTTTTTGAATGGTTGATCCGATAAGAGAGGTGTGTGCCCATGACACAGTGAAAAGACATGTATATAAGGAGACTGAAATATCCAAATATCAGAGACAGCTCTCTTTGAAGACACTGGTCTGTCTGGGCTGTTTCTCCCTGTGTGGCCACACTTGAAATAAAGAGATTTCTGCTTTACCTCTGGAGACTAGACTCTCTTCATTTTGCTGCCCTCTGTGACGGACTCAGCAAGGACCCCAAGCAGGGGGTCCCCTACATTTCTGGAGGTTCCGCCGAGATCTAGCAGAGGTGCCGGTTTGATGAGATTCTAGAGGTTGTTGGCAACCCATTCCTGAAGGCGAAGGCTGCCCAATTGGGATGTATCAACAGAGATCGAGAAGGGATCCCAAAACAACAGACCGATCCTTTTGTTCATCTTTGTTGGGTGCCCTCGTCAGCAGGAACGCTCCACTTGAGAGGAAAGTTGGAAATCTCGTCCCCAGGAACGTCAGGGAACGCAAGTCATCGTTACCAGGCGAGTAGAGGTTTTCTTGGGGAAAGGGAAAGTCTAGACTAGTAAACAGGCGCCAGAAGGGTGGAAGGTTGGAAAGTATTGTCTGTTCGGGAGTGTGATACAACTGAATAGGCACCACCCTTAGGAAAATGGGGCAAAAAGGGAGTAAGAAATGCTCAAGCCCATTGGAATGTATGGTTAAGAATTTCTCTAAGTTTAGGCAACAGATGCCAGGATGTAACAATGCCCAGAAATTGCAATTTCTGTGTCAGGTGGAATGGCCGAAATTTAATTTAAATCCCAGATGGCCAGAAACCGGAACTTATGATTTGAAAATAGTAAGGCAGTACCTTCGTTACATAGCTGCCAACCATCTAGATTAGCTTTGCTATATAAATGCATGGAGTGTTGTGTTGCAAACCTGATCTCCTTGGCTTTTAAAATGTTGCAAAGAAACTCCCTCTTGCATGCCCTTACTTGCCAATCCAACAGCACCATTTAATGGTGAAAGTAAGAAGGTCATATACCTTGATTCTGCAGAAGGACAATTAGAGCTGGAATCCCAGCCCCCACCATATGTGTCATAAGTACTTTTAAAAACATTAGATAGGTTCTGCTTTTAGTGAGACAGGTTGCATTAGGCACTTTCAGAGAAAAAATAGACACAGACTCCAGTACTTCCACCCGCCATGCTCTGCTCCATGGGAAGGACAGAGGTTGTGTATTCAGAGAGTGTCAGATATGCTCTGGGAAAGCATCATTCTGGACACTTTGGGGCTTCTTTCTCAAGGGAAGAGGAAGAAGTGCGCTTTTGGAGTCTTAGATTTTGTGCAGGGAGTCAGGTTCTGCTGTATGGAAAACAGAGGTCTGGTCCTTGGCATTGTGCTTAGGGAAAGAAGTTTTGGCATTTCAGTGTTTTGAAGTTATGGCATTATGGAAGTTATGGAACTGTGCATTGGCAGGCTGCAGGAAAGCAGGGTCTGGCCTTACAGGTGCTTCTCCAAGGAGGGAGAAAAGGATATGGTAATATTTGGATGCATGTGGATGAATGTGTGTACATGTGTGTGAATGTTGAGTGAAAATGTAATTCCCCTATGTTTAATGTATTGTCGAAGGCTTTCATGGCTGGAATCACTAGGTTCTTGTGGTTTTTTTTCGGGCTATAGAGCCATGTTCTAGAGGCATTTCTCCTGACGTTTCGCCTGCATCTATGGCAAGCATCCTCAGAGGTGTGAGGTCTGTTGGAATTAGGACAATGGGTTTATATATCTGTGGAATGGCTGGAGTGGAGCAAGGAGCTCTTCCCTGCTGCAGTTAGGTGTGAATGTTTAGCTGATCACCTTCATTAGCATTAGAAGGCCTGCCTGAGCCTGGGAAAATCTGTTGCTGGGAGGTGTTAATCTGTGCCTGGTTTTTTTCCCTCTCTGTTGTTTAGCTGTTATAATTTTAGAGTTTTTTTAATACTGGTAGCCAGATTTTGTTCATTTTCATGGTCTCTTCCTTTCTGTTGAAATTGTCCACATGCTTGTAGTCTGTGTAGTCTGACATGGTGGTTGTTGGTGTGGTCCAGCATTTCTGTGTTCTCAAATAATATGCTGTGTCCAGGCTGGTTCATCAGGTGCTCTGCTATGGCTGACTTCTCTGGTTGAAGGAGTCTGCAGTGCCTTTCATGTTCCTTGATTCGTGTCTGGGCAATGCTGCGTTTGGTGGTCCCTATGTAGACTTGTCCACAGCTGCATGGTATACGGTAGACTCCTGCAGAGGTGAGAGGATCCCTCTTGTCCTTTGCTGAACGTAGCATTTGTTGGATTTTCTTGGTGGGTTTGTAGATTGTTTGTATGTTGTGTTTCCTCATCAGCTTCCCTATGCGGTCAGTGGTTCCCTTGATGTATGGCAGGAACACTTTTCCTCTGGGTGGATCTTCATCTTGACTCTCGTGGCTTGTTCTTGGTCTTGCTGCTCTTCTGATGTCTGAGGTGGAGTATCCATTGGCCTGTAGAGCCCAGTTGAGGTGGTTCAGTTCATCTTGGAGGAGGTGGGCTTCGCAGATTCTTTTTGCACGGTCTGCCAAGGCTTTAATGGTGCTTCTTTTTTGACTTGGGTGATGCTTGGAGTTTTTATGTGGATATCTATCTGTGTGTGTGGGTTTTCTGTAGACGGTGTGACCCAATTGTTGATCTGGTTTGTGGATGACTAAGACATCTAGAAAAGGCAGTCTTCCTTCATTTTCTTTTTCCATGGTGAACTGGATGTTTGGGTGGATGCTGTTAAGATGGTCCAGGAACCCGTTTGAGTTCTTCTTCTCTATGGCTCCAAATGGTGGTGTCATCCACATATCTGAACCATATCGTGGGCTTTTTGGTTGCTGTCTCCAGGGCTTGTTTTTCAAAGTGTTCCATGTAGAAGTTAGCTATGACCGGGCTGAGAGGGCTCCCTATAGCTACTCCATCTTTCTGTTCATAGAACTCATTGTCCCACTGAAAGTAACTGGTGGTGAGGCAATGGTGAAACAGAGCCGTGATGTCTTTTGGGAACCTCTGGTTTGTTTGTTAACCAATGTAATTGTGAATCCAATGTAGTTACATAGAATCTGTATGTCTGTATGTCCAATGTCCAATGTCATTCTTTGCCTAAATGTTTTCTGTAATCTTATATACCTTCTCACACTGGAAATTGCACTAAAAAACCTCTGCTTTAAAATCATTGAAAAGTCATTCATGACATAGGTAATTTTAGATTTTATTTAGCCTCACTCTTATTGATGATACTTTTCATAAAGTGTTTGCAGTTTTGAGCAGAAGATCCTCATCCTTATTGATTACAGGCTAATGATAAATAGAAGTGGGTTCATCCGAACCAGGAAAAACTTGGAAAGCTGTGCAAGTTAATTAACAGTTTTATTTGGTTTCTAAACAGGAATGCAACTGGCCACCAATTAAAAGGATGCAAAGCTTATGGAAAAAAATTGCAATTGGACTATTAATTGGAACAGTAAATATATGTATTGTTTGTGTTTTATAGTTTTTAAGGAGTGCAATAATAATAATAATAATAATAATGGTGACGCATATTATTATCTGGTACCAGAACCTATTGGCAGTTGTTTTTTCAGAAGCCATAGCTATTCAGCATCAGACCTCTTTGAAAAACAAAGCAAATGAGATATCAAAAGTGCAGGATTTGCTAAGATTGGTTTACATGATTGGTAAAGAACAATTGCTCTAACACAAATGAAAGCAATATATGGTATAAAGTGTAAGATTTATTGTATAAAGGGTATAGAAAAAATAAGGATGAAATGATGTTTTGAATCAGATCAACCAAGTGATAGAAGGAAAGACACAGAATACAACGGATGAAGAATATTGAGCTTCAAATAGAGAAGTACAGCTTTGGTATATGGGATTACTGCCGGATTGCAATTAAGTATATTTGACCAGCTGAATCATCCTTGGTTGCTTTAATGAAAGCTAAAAATGAAACCTTACAACAAATAAGTAAGTCTATGAGTTGTTTGACTATGGAAATAAATTTGAGAGATTGGAGAGAAAAATGTTGATGTTAATAATGGGAGGACACTCAGAAGCCTTCCTAGAATTAACAAAATTACATTATTGGTTAAGAACAGATTATAAAGGATGGAGTAAGCTTGTCAAATATTCTTGGGAAGATGATATACTAAGATTGAAACTGGAAACCTTGGGAAAAATGGTCAATATTGGAAAAAAATTTGGTTTGTGATATAGTTCCTATGCCTATGCATGTGGGAAAATGGTTCTGGGTTCCATATTTGTTATCCAAGAAAACCATATGCACAAGGTCCAAATATACAAATTTGAATGAAATAATTGATATTGATAGATGCAATAAATGGGATATGTATGTCCTTTAACAGTAAAACAAGTTGAGCCATGTGCATTGGAAATGGCAGATGCAATCTGCAGGTTACAAAAGCTAAAGCCCAAAACCATGGTATATGACAATGGAATGTAATGCCTATGTGCTATATCACCTAATGATTTATATTGGTGGAAACACAGAACACCACTGGTATGATATCTTCATAGGATACATTTAATAGTATGGATAGGGATACTTATATTGCTGCCAATCATTTGGATCTTATGGCCTCTTAGACAAATGACAGGATTGACAAATCGATTATCTATATTTGAAAACAAGTTAACGTGTTTAGAAACACAATTATGAACTATGATGTTTGATTAATCATACAAGTTCAATATTAACCTAAAGATATATACTCTACACTTAATCAAGTTTGATTATAAGTATAACCAACACTGAATTGCTTATCATGTATGGATCATGTATGTGATACGATAAATTAGCATTTATGTATCAAGGGGAGGAATATGTGAGGAATGAATGTTTGAATGCATGGAAAAGAGAAGAAACAGGCCTGAAGAAAAATCAACATGGAGTTATGATATGGGACGAACTTGGCAGTCGAAGCGAGGAGACAGTAAGGCATAACTGAACAACAATGGACAATGAGGTATGCGGCCGAGCATGTAAGGAGTGCAGGAGGTACCCCATAAGTCATGAGGCCTGGAATGCGAATGTCTTGAACTTTGGAGAGAACAAAGACATATTGTCCTTTAGTAAGAGGACAGAGCAACCTGCTGTTGAAATGAAGAAAAATGGATTTTGGCCTATAAATGCAGGGGACCCCTGACAATCTCCATGCTTCCTGAACTGCAGCAATGGAGTGTCCACGCTTCCTCAGAAAAGACTGATCATCTTTGCCGGAGAAGGCCTGTGTGTGCATGAGTATGAATGAATGTGTGTGTGCACGAGAGCCCTCCTTGATGTATTTTCCTATCATCATGAAGATGTGTGATAAGTTCACCACAAGTGCGGTTCCCACTTCGTGGCAATTGGTGGTGATTACAAGAATGCTGGGGTATCATAAAAATGTTATAACTAGATATTGATCTTGCTTCAGCTTCTGTATGATCAGCTTTCGCAAAAAAAAAATGGAGGAGTGAAGGGGCTAACAGAACTCAGAAATGTTGAAATTCTAAAATGCAAACCTAGAGAGGGGTTTGTGCCTCTCCTCTGGCCTGCAGAAGACCAGAAGCTAAGAGGAGATAATGTATCTAGAAGACACAAGATGCTGTATTGTCAAGTACACCCAAGGGTGGGTTAACACCCAAAATGCTTATCTGTAACAATAATGTGTGTGTTTACGTAGTTTGTAGAAGGTTAGCAGTGAAAGACATTGGAGTGGCAAAATATGAGAAAAACATGTTTTTGAATGGTTGATCCGATAAGAGAGGTGTGTGCCCATGACACAGTGAAAAGACATGTATATAAGGAGACTGAAATATCCAAATATCAGAGACAGCTCTCTTTGAAGACACTGGTCTGTCTGGGCTGTTTCTCCCTGTGTGGCCACACTTGAAATAAAGAGATTTCTGCTTTACCTCTGGAGACTAGACTCTCTTCATTTTGCTGCCCTCTGTGACGGACTCAGCAAGGACCCCAAGCAGGGGGTCCCCTACAGCATTCAAATCACCCCTGACAAATGGCCATCCAGCCTCTGTTTAAAAGCTTCCAAAGAAGGAGCCTCCACCACACTCCGGGGCAGAGAGTTCCACTGCTGAACGGCTCTCACAGTTAGGAAGTTCTTCCTCATGTTCAGATGGAATCTCCTCTCTTGTAGTTTGAAGCCATTGTTCCGCGTCCTAGTCTCCAAGGAAGCAGAAAACAAGCTTGCTCCCTCCTCCCTGTGGCTTCCTCTCACATATTTATACATGGCTATCATATCTCCTCTCAGCCTTCTCTTCTTCAGGCTAAACATGCCCAGTTCCCTAAGCCGCTCCTCATAGGGCTTGTTCTCCAGACCCTTGATCATTTTAGTCGCCCTCCTCTGGACACATTCCAGCTTGTCAATATCTCTCTTGAATTGTGCTGCCCAGAATTGGACACAATATTCCAGGTGTGGTCTGACCAAAGCGGAATAGAGCATGGGGAGCATGACTTCCCTAGATCTGGACACTAGGCTCCTATTGATGCAGGCCAAAATCCCATTGGCTTTTTTTGCCGCCACATCACATTGTTGGCTCATGTTTAACTTGTTATCCACGAGGACTCCAAGATCTTTTTCACACGTACTGCTCTCGAGCCAGGCGTCCCCTTTATCGTTCTCTACCAAATGATGCGTCTACGCTGTGGAATGAATGCAGTTTGACTCCACTTTAACTACCAATGCTCCATGATAAGGAATCCTAGGCATTGTAGTTCCACAAGGTCTTTACCTTTCTCTACCAAATGATGCTTCTACACTGTAGAATGAATGCTGTTTGACTCCACTTTAGCTACCATGCCTCCATGATAAGGAATTATGGGAGCTGTAGTTTCTCAAGGCCTTTACCCTTTTCTGCCCAAGAGGGTTGGTGCCTCTCCAAACTACAACTCCCAGGATTCCATAGCACAGAGCCAAGGCGTCTCAAGTGTTGCCCAAAGGCATTCGCTTTACAGTGTAGATGCATCCTAATTTTGAAATGTTTCCCATGCTTCTTTCCATCTCAAATTTGGAAACCAAACACAAACACACACACAATGCAGGGCAGTGGTGGAGAGAGGAACGAGAATTATATTGACTTGACTTCCTGGTTTCTTTGGGCCAGGTGCCGTTTCTGGACTTTTACGCTGTTCTAAATAAGGAGATTGGCACAAATTGAATATTTCCAGAACCCGGCTGTATATCGTCTCCGTTGAAAGGATGCCGAGAGCCAGATCTTTCTATTTCCCCCCCTTTACGTGTAAGAGAACAACAGCGGCACAGGAGCCAATCTCTTAAACTTTACGGGAGCGTGGTGTTATTTTTGCAAAGGAAAAGAACACAACAGCCGTGGGTTGCCATTAAAGTTTGGTAGTAAAGAGGAACGGATCAAGGAGGAGGGAAGCCCACGGTCCCCGTTGAGGAATTATAGGGCTGTTTTTAACAATGGGCTGTTGAGGAAATGCGGGCCCAATGGGCCAAGACGGAACAAACCATGGAATCAGGGTCACAATCCTTTACTTGGGTTCATTTTTAGAAGAAAAAGAAGAAAACGCAGAGAGTTTACATCAACACTGTAGAGTTAATGCAGTTTGACGCCACTTGAATTGCCCATGCTTGTGGAAGCTGCAATTGTACAAGCCTTAGGGTAAAAGGTTGTCCCCTGACATGAAGTCTAGTTGTGCCCAACTCTGGGGTGTGGTGCTCATCTCCATTTCTAAGCCGAAGAGCCAGCGTTGTCCGTAGAACCTCCAAGGTCATGTGGCCGGCATGACTGCATGGAGCGCCGTTACCTTCCCGCCGGAGCGGTACCTATTGATCTACTCACATTTGCATGTTTTCGAACTGAAGCTAGGGCTGACAGCGGAAGCTCACGCTGCTCCCCAGAATCGAACCTGCGACCTTTCGATCAACAAGCTCAGCAGCTCAGTGCTTTAACCCACTGCCCCACCGTATTTGCAATACTACAAATCCCAGAATCCCGTTGAGTTGCGCTGTGGCATTACATGGCAATGTCGATGGGGACTCAGAAGCCCTGTGCTAGGTGACCCTTGCTTGGGGTGGCATTACATGGCACTGTTAATGCACTGTTAGAAAGGAATGCACTGCCTGTAATCCTACTGTGTAAAGCAGGTGTAAAAATACAGTTCTAATGGACATGTGGTCACATAATTAAGTAGGTGGTGATGTGTAACTTAGTGGACATGCTGAAAAGACTGAGTCATGACCATGTGCCTGTTGCACCTCAGCAGGAGTTTACCTTGCTCACAGCACTCACCAAGAAACCAAACATGGTAATCAATGGTTTATTGATAAAAACACATATAAAAGTGGCCAAAGGCAGCTTAAGCAAATGGAAGGGTAAAAATCTAAGAGTTAATAAAGGAAGAAGTCCTAAAGGCCATAGGTAAATCCAGAAAACAATGATTAGAACACAAACAAGAAATCCATGAAACAAGGAGAAAAACATGAGCTTGAACCTGGTGTCTTGAACTAAGGCATGAACTAGGAATCAAACAATCCTACAGTTGGAAGAGACCTCCTGGGCCATCCAGTCCAACCCCATTCTGCCAAGAAGCAGGAATATTGCATTCAAAGCACCCCTGACAGATGGCCATCCAGCCTCTGTTTAAAGGCTTCCAAAGAAGGAGCCTCCACCACACTCCAGGGCAGAGAGTTCCACTGCTGAATGGCTCTCACAGTCAGGAAGTTCTTCCTCGTGTTCAGATGGAATCTCCTCTCTTGTAGTTTGAAGCCATTGCTCCATTGTGTCCTAGTCTCCAGGGAAGCAGAAAGGAAGCTTGCTCCCTCCTCCTCCCTGTGGCTTCCTCTCACATATTGATACATGGCTATCATATCTCCTCTCAGCCTTCTCTTCTTCAGGCTAAACATGCCCAGCTACTCAAGCCGCTCCTCATAGGGCTTGTTCTCCAGACCCTTGATCATTTGAGTCGCCCTCCTCTGGACACATTCCAGCTTGCCAATATCTCTCTTGAATTGTGGTGCGCAGAATTGGACACAATATTCCAGGTGTGGTCTAACCAAAGCAGAATAGAGCATGGGGAGCATGACTTCCCTAGATCTAGACACTAGGCTCCTATTGATGCAGGCCAACATCCCATTGGCTTTTTTTGCCGCCACATCACATTGTTGGCTCATGTTTAACTTGTTGTTCACGAGGACTCCAAGATCTTTTTCACACGTCCTGCTCTCGAGCCAGGCCTCATCGTCCCCCATTCTGTATCTTTGCATTTTGTTTTTTCTGCCAAAGTGGAGTATCTTGCAATTGTCACTGTTGAACTTCATTTTGTTCGTTTTGGCCCATCATCTCTCTAATATGTCAAGATGGTTTTGAATCCTGCTCCTGTCCTCTGGAGTCTTGTCTCTCCCTCCCAATTTGGGGTCGTCTGCAAACTTAATGATCCTGCCTTCTAACCCTTCATCGCAGTCATTAATGAAGATCCTGAGCAGGACCGGGCCCAGGACGGAACCCTGCGGATGACACTCCACTCGTCACTTCTTTCCAGGATGAAGAGGAAGCCTTGGGGAGAATCACTCTCTGGGTTTGTCCATTTAACCAATTCCAGATCCACCTCCCCGTAGTTTTGCCTCGCCCACCTTGGACTAGTTTCCTTGCCAGAAGGTCATGGGGGACCTTGTCAAAGAAGGCCTTCCTGAAATCCAGGTACGCTCCATCCACGGCATTCCCCGCATCTACCCAGCTTGTAGCTCTATCGAAAAAAGAGATCAGATGAGCCTGGCATGAATTGTTTTGATAAATCCATGTTGACTATTAGCGATGACCGCATTTGTTTCTAAGTGTTTGCAGATCGCTTCCTTCACAATCTTTTCCAGAATCTTGCCTGGTATGGACGTGAGGCTGACCGGACATTGGTCATTGTTTGGGTCATCCTTTTTTCCCTTCTTGAAGATTGGGACCACATTGGCCCTCCTCCAATCTGCTGGAACTTCTCCCGTTCTCCAAGAACTCTCAAAGATGGTTGCCAATGGTTCCGTAATGACTTCCGCTAGTTCCTTCAGTACTCTTGGGTGTAGTTGATCTGACCCTGAAAGGGGACTTGGACTCATTTAGAGTGCCCAGATATTCCTGGAAGACTTATTTCCCAGTTTGGGGTTGGATGTCCTCCAATCCCTCATCCACTCCATCTTGCTGAGGTTGAAGATGACCTTCTTTTTGTGAGAAGACCAAGGCAAAGAAGGCATTAAGTAGTTCTGCCTTTTCCCAATCATCCCCTGTCAGCATTGCCCCATCTTCTCCTCAAAGGGGCCCTATCGCCTCCTTGTTTTTCCTTTTTCTACTGACATAAGAAAAGAATCCCTTTTTATTGTTTTTAATGTCCCTGGCAAGCCTGAGCTCGTTTTGTGCTTAAGCCTTTTCCCTACAGGTGCTGGCTATTTGTTTGAATTCTTCTTTGGTGATTTCTCCCTTTTTCCACTTCTTGTACATGTCTCTTTTGTGTTTTAGCACAGTTAGAAGTTCTTTGGACATCCATTCTGGCTTCTTTGCACTTGTCCTATTTTTTCTCTTTGCGAGCAGCACAAGGCCAGACAGTGCAGTTACACTCTGCTGACAACTGATAAGGACTCTGCTATGTATGGATTCCTTTTTCTAGCTTGCCTCTGAGACATTCAGTGCATTGTGCAGGGAGGGCGTGATTGGAAGGAGAACTATAAATCATGCACCTCTCCTGCCTCGACTGAGGTCTCTTCCTGTTCCATGATCCTCGGACTTGCCGGCCTCCAAGTGGATCAACGTCAGGAGTTTGGAGATTTTGCCTTCTTTTTCCAAATCAAACCTGCTGCTGTGACCAGTGCCGCCTTCTCCTGGAAAACGTTCCTGGCAGCCAAGCCAAGGGGGAAGCCAAGTCTTTGGAAACTCCGTGCCAGAGCTATTAAAGCAAGTGAGTTGCAGCTCCCAGGACACGGCCCTAATTGGGCCTTACCCATGAACACCTTGCCACCAGCCCAAGGCAGCACAGATCTGCAGTTGGTTCCATCATGAACGTGTCCACCGTCTCTGCGCCTCGTTCCTCCTTCCTGCAAAGGAACAATACGGCACAAACTTGGCCGCCATGGCGTTGGGCCTGATGAGAAAACCCAACGGCGTGAGTTTTAACGGCCACGTTTGCTGTACCTTGCAAGTCTGGAAGACACCTCGGCGCACAACGCTCCCCAGGAAAAAACCACATGGCTTCTTCTTCTTCCATTAAACTCCACCAAGGCTGGGCTTTGGAAGCCAGACAGGGCTTAATTGCTTGCCTTCTCCGCTTTTGGCCCGTGCGAGCGAGGAAAGGAGGGAAAGGGAGGCTGGCGGGGGCTTTAATGGGTCCGGCACAGATTCTGCCTCTGCTTTTGATGCTACCGGAGATGGAGAGGGGCCTGATCCGGAATGGCAAAACTGACTGGATTCTGGGAAGTGGAGTGGAAGGGTCTGAGAAAGATAAAGCTGGGGAAAGCCCACAGGAGGACAAGCCTGGCTGAGAAGAGAAGACCCATAAATGCACAAAGAACCATAGAATTATTGAGTTGGAAGAACCCACAGGGGACATTTAGTCCTACCCCCTTCTGCCATGCAGGAAAAGCACAATTAAAGCACCCCTGACAGATTTTTACCTTACCTTCACACTCTGAAAGGCATTCACACATTGTTTTCATTTGGGTTGTTGTAGGTTTTTTGGGCTGTATGGTCATGTTCTGGGGGTGGTGACAGCCAACAGGGAGCTGGGGGTGGTGACGGCTGACAGGGAGCTGGGAATGATGACAGGGAGCCGGGGGTGGTGATGGCCGAGAGGGAGCTGGGGGTGGTGACAGCCGACAGGGAGCTGTGGGTAGTGATGCCTGACAGTGAGCTGGGGGCGGTGATGGCCGACAGGGAACTGTGGGTGGTGACGCCTGACAGGGAGCTGGGGGTAGTGATGGCCAACAGGGAGCTGGGGGTGGTGACGGCTGACAGGGAGCAGGGGGTGGTGATAGCTGACACAGAGCTGGGGGTGGTGACGGCCGACAGGGAGCTGGGGGTGGTGATGGCTGATAGGGAGCTGGGGTGGTGAAGTCCGACAGGGAGCTGGGGATGGTGACGGCCAACAGGGAGCTCTGGCGTGGGCTGGTCTATGAGGTCACGAAGAGTCTGAAACGACTGAACGAATGAACCACAGCATCGCCATATTCTAGAAGCATTCTCTCCTGATGTTTTGTCTGATTTCCTGGCCACAGTCTGCATCTGCAGTAATCTTTGCGCCTAGAAAAAGAGAGAGAGGAGATTCCATCTGAACATTAGGAAGAACTTCCTGACTGTGAGAGCCGTTCAGCAGTGGAACTCTCTGCCCCGGAGTGTGGTGGAGGCTCCTTCTTTGGAAGCTTTTAAGCAGAGGCTGGATGGCCATTTGTCAGGGGTGATTTGAATGCAATATTCCTGCTTCTTGGCAGAATGGGGTTGGACTGGATGGCCCAGGAGGTCTCTTCCAACTCTTTGATTCTATGATTCTAGAAATACAAACCCTGTCACAGCCTCCACGTTTTCTCCCTCTATTTCCCAGTTGTCAATCATTCTTGTTGCCATAATCTTGGTTTTTTTGATGTTTAGCTGCAACCCGGCTTTTGCGCTTTCTTCTTTCACCTTGATTAGAAGGCTCCTCAGCTCCTCCTCGCTTTCGGCCATCAGAGTGGTGTCATCTGCATATCTGAGGTTGTTAATGTTTCTTCCAGCCATTTCCGCCCCAGCTTTGCATTCCTCAAGCCCCGCACATCCTCGCATGATGTGTTCTGCATACAAGTTAAAAAGGTTGGGTGAGAGGATGCAGCCTTGCCGTACGCCTTTCCCAATCTTGAACCCGTCTCCTGTTCCGTGGTCAGTTCTGACTGTGGCTCCTTGGTCCTTGTACAGATTCCTCAGGAGAGAGGGGAGGGGGCTTGGGATGCCCATCCCACCCAGAACTTGCCACAGTTTATTATGATCCACGCAGTCAAAGGCTTTAGAAGAGTCAATGAAGCAGAAGTAGATGTTTTTCTGGAACTCCCTGCCTTTCTCCATTCTCCAGCCTCGGGATATTGGCAATCTGGTCTCTCATTCCTCTGCCTTTTCTAAACCCAGCTTGAACATCTGGCCACTCTCGCTCCATGTCTTGCTGGAGTCTTCTTCCTTGCAGGATCTTGAGCATTCCCTTCCCGGCATAAGGAGAAATAACGGCCACTGTACGGAAGTTGGAGCAGTCTTTCGCATTTCCCTTTTTTGGTATGGGGATGTAAGTTGATTTTTTCCAGTCTGATGGCCATTCTTGTGTTTTCCATATTTGCTGGCATATGGCATGCATCACCTTGACAGCATCCTCTTTCAAGATTGTAAACAGTTCAGCGGGGATCCCGTCGTCTCCTGCTGCCTTGTTGTTAGCGGTGCTTCTTAAGGCTCATTCCACCTCACTCCTCAGGAGTACTACTAATAATAGAATCCTAGAATCCTAGAATCCTAGAGTTGGAAGAGACCTCATAGGCCATCCAGTCCAACCCCATTCTGCCAAGAAGCAGGAATATTGCATTCAAAGCACCCCTGACAGATGGCCATCCAGCCTCTGCTTAAAAGCTTCCAAGGAAGGAGCCTCCACCACACTCCCTCTGGGGCAGAGAGTTCCACTGCTGAACAGCTCTCACAGTCAGGAAGTTCTTCCTCATGTTCAGATGGAATCTCCTCTCTTGTAGTTTGAAGCCATTGTTCCATTGCGTCCTAGTCTCCAAGGAAGCAGAAAACAAGCTTGCTCCCTCCTCCTCCCTGTGGCTTCCTCTCACATATTTATACATGGCTATCATGTCTCCTCTCAGCCTAATAAATACTAATAAGTTTATATTTGTTAAAATTGTTCTTCATTTTAATTATTGTTTTTCATTTAAGTGTTTTTTGCACTACAAATAAGATATGTGCATAGAATCCTAGAACCCTAGAGTTGGAAGAGACCTCCTGGGCCATCATCCAGTCCAGCCCCATTCTGCCAAGAAGCAGGAATATTGCATTCAAATCACCCCTGACAGATGGCCATCCAGCCTCTGTTTCAAAGCTTCCAAAGAAGGAGCCTCCACCACACTCCCTCCGGGGCAGAGAGTTCCACTGCTGAACGGCTCTCACAGTCAGGAAGTTATAGAATCATAGAATCCTAGAATCCTAGAGTTGGAAGAGACCTCCTGGGCCATCCACTCCAATCCTATTCAGCCAAGAAGCAGGAATATTGCATTCAAATCGCCCCTGACAGATGGCCATCCAGCCTCTGTTTCAAAGCCTCCAAAGAAGGAGCCTCCACCACACTCCGGGGCAGAGAGTTCCACTGCTGAACAGCTCTCACAGTGAGGAAGTTCCTCCTCGTGTTCAGGTGGAATCTCCTCTCTTGTAGTTTGAAGCCATTGTTCCACTGCATCCTAGTCTCCAGGGAAGCAGAAAACAAGCTTGCTCCCTCCTCCCTGTGGCTTCCATGACCAGACAGTCCAAAAAACCTACAACAACCCAGTGATTCCAGCCATGAAAACCTTCGACAATACATCTAACGAAATGTGTTTCAACAGGGAGAAATATACAGTCTTCCAATTAGGTGATACAAATGAAATGCATAGAGATAGGATATCTAGGGGCATTGGGTTGCTGCGAGTTTTTTGGGCTGTCTGGCCATGTTCCAGCAGCATTCTCTCCTTACGTCTTGCTTGCATCTGTGGCTAATGGCATCTTCAGAGGTTCTGTTGGCAGTGAAGCAAGTGAAAGGTCCACGATGGGAAGAAGAACCCTTGTCTGTTTAAAATGTGAAAGTTGCAACTGGCAAGCTTGAATAGTATTGAGTAGTCGTGGAGCTGCAAAGTCAATCAGTGAGGGTGTCTGCATAGAGGACAATTCTCCCTCGTGGAAATCAAAGCGGAATGCGCCGAAGCCCGGGAAGCCCTGGCTGACATCTGTACATTTGGCACTGTGGGCTCAGGAGCCTGGCTTGTCTCACTTGGTCCCCGGAGAGCCGAATGCGAAACCGTTGCCAAAGCGCAGCGGGAGGTTCATGCAGAAGACAAAGGACTGCGTGAGTCACTTTGCAGCCATCTCCCCGTTTACAGTACGGGATGAAAAATAGGCCTTGTGTTTAAATTAGGCAGCCGCTTGTGTATTTTCCGAAAGCGTTTGGGAGCCCGAGGCCTGCAATTAGCATCCCTCGGAGGACGGGCCTCTGACAGGAGCGGAAGCCGAGGGGTCAATGGGATGTCAACGCACGCCTCGGCCGACCAACCGACCGACCGGAGGGCTTTGCAAGCCTCCCCGGCAAGAAAATAAATACATGTGCCATCGCAGGGGTGTGTGGAAACACTCTCGTCAAGGGCTTTTCCAAGTGGCGCATTCATTCATCGCACATGTGTGCCCCGGACATGTCTAGCTTCTCAGCACCAAAAGGGCTAGAAGGCAGGATCATCAAGTTTGCAGACGACACCAAATTGGGAGGGATAGCCAATAGTCCAGAGGACAGGAGCAGGATTCAAAACGATCTTGACAGATTAGAGAGACGAAGGGCCAAAACTAACACAATGAAGTTCAACAGTGACAAATGCAAGATACTCCACTTTGGCAGGAAAAACGAAATGCAAAGATACAGAATGGGGGGGCGATGAGGCCTGGTTCAAGAGCAGTACGTGTGAAAAAGATCTTGGAGTCCTCGTGGACGACAAGTTAAACATGAGCCAACAATGTGATGTGGCGGCAAAAAAAGCCAATGGGATTTTGGCCTGGATCAATAGGAGCCTAGTGTCTAGATCTAAGGAAGTAATGCTACCCCTCTATTTTGCTTTGGTTAGACCACATCTGGAATATTGTGTCCAATTCTGGGCACCACAATTCAAGAGAGAGATTGACTCTAAGCTGGAATGTGTCCAGAGGAGGGCGACTAAAATGATCAAGGGTCTGGAGAACAAGCCCTATGAGGAGCGGCTTAAGGAGCTGGGCATGTTTAGCCTGAAGAAGAGAAGGCTGAGAGGAGATATGATAGCCATGTATAAATATGTGAGAGGAAGCCACAGGGAGGAGGGAGCAAGCTTGTTTTCTGCTTCCTTGGAGACTAGGACGCAATGGAAGAATGGCTTCAAACTACAAGAGAGGAGATTCCATCTGAACATTAGGAAGAACTTCCTGACTGTGAGAGCCGTTCAGCAGTGGAACTCTCTGCCCCGGAGTGTGGTGGAGGCTCCTTCTTTGGAAGCTTTTAAGCAGAGGCTGGATGGCCATCTGTCAGGGGTGCTTTGAATGCAATATTCCTGCTTCTTGGCAGAATGGGGTTGGGCTGGATGGCCCAGGAGGTCTCTTCCAACTCTTTGATTCTAGGATTCTATGATTCTATGAAAACAATGCCCGGGTAGAAAAGGCAGCAGAGTTCAAGAAGGAGATGGACAAGCTGGAGAGAAGGGCCACCAATGTGGCCAAAAGGCCTAGGAACCAGGAATATTTCTCTCGGAGAAGAGAAAGCTTATTTTTATTAGGTTCTTGTGGGTTTTTTCGGGCTATGGAGCCATGTTCTAGAGGCATTTCTCCTGACGTTTCGCCTGCATCTATGGCAAGCATCCTCAGAGGTCACTACCATGAGGATGCTTGCCATAGATGCAGGCGAAACGTCAGGAGAAATGCCTCTAGAACATGGCTCTATAGCCCGAAAAAACCCACAAGAACCTAGTGATTCCAGCCATGAAAGCCTTCGACAATACACTTATTTTTATTTATTGAGCAAACCAAACAGTTGCATTGTATTTTTTTTAAAAAAAAACACACACACACACAGTTTGCAAACTTGGCGTTCTATTCAATGTCCTTTGACCAGGAGCTGGACACTTAGAATCATAGAATCAAAGAGTTGGAAGAGACCTCCTGGGCCATCATCCAGTCGACCCCCATTCTGCCAAGAAGCAGGAAAATCCCATTCAAATCACCCCTGACAGATGGCCATCCAGCCTCTGTTTAAAAGATTCCAAAGAAGGAGCCTCCACCACACTCCGGGGCAGAGAGTTCCACTGCTGAACGGCTCTCCCAGTCAGGAAGTTCTTCCTCATGTTCAGATGGAATCTCCTCTCTTGTAGTTTGAAGCCATTGTTCCTTTGCGCCCTAGTCTCCAGGGAAGCAGAAAACAAGCTTGCTCCCTCCTCCTCCCTGTGGCTTCCTCTCACATATTTATACATGGCTATCATATCCCCTCTCAGCCTTCTCTTCTTCAGGCTGAACACGCCCAGCTCCTTAAGCCACTCCTCATAGGGCTTGTTCTCCAGACCCTTGATCTGCTCCCTCCTCCCTGTGGCTTCCTCTCACATATTTATTATACATGGCTATCCTATCTCCTCTCAGCCTTCTCTTCTTCAGGCTAAACATGGCCAGCTCCTTAAGCCGCTCCTCATAGGGCTTGTTCTCCAGAACATGGATCATTTTAGTCGCCCTCCTCTGGACACATTCCAGATTGTCAATGTCTCTCTTGAATTGTGGTGCCCAGAATTGGACACAATATTCCACGTGTGGTCTAACCAAAGCAGAATAGAGCATGGGGAACATGACTTCCCTAGATCTAGACACTAGGCTCCTCTTGATGCAGGCCAAAATCCCATTGGCTTTTTTTGCCGCCACATCACACTCCTTGCTCATGTTTAACTTGTTGTCCACGAGGACTCCAAGATCTTTTTCACACGTACTGCTCTCAAGCCAGGCATCCCCCATTTTTTATCTTTGCATTTCGTTTTTCCTGCCAAAGTGGAGTATCTTGGAGCGCCGCCATTGTGCACGTGGCAGGGCTTGGTTGCATTGCAGTAGGTGGTCTGTGGTTCGCTCATCTCCACATTTGCATGTTGTGGATTCCACTGCTGAGCACCCATCCCCATGAGTAGATGAGCGGGAAGATGTCCGGAGGGGTGGCCAAAATGGCCAAAGGTTTGCAAACCATGAATTGCTCTGAGGAGCAGCTTGAGGGAGCAAAGGTTGAGAGAAGGGGAGAGGACAGCCAGGTTCAAATATCAGAAAGAAAAGATCTTGGAGACTTTGTGCCCTTGAGTGCCTCTGGTGTTGCTGCATGAAGGTCCTCCATTGTGCATGTGGCAGGGCTCAGGATGCATTGTAGTCAGTGATCTGTGGTTTGCTCTTCTCCACACTCGCATGTCGTGAATTCCAATTTGTGGCCCCATTTCTTGAGGTTGGCTTTGCATCTCGTGGTGCCAGAGCGCAATCTGTTCAGCGCCTTCCAAGTCGCCCAGTCTTCTGTGTGCCCAGGAGGGAATCTCTTATTCGGTATCAGCCTTGGCTTGAGATTCCAGGTTTGAGCCTGACACTTTTGGACTCTTGCTTGCTGAGGTGTTCCTGTGAGTATCCCTGTAGATCTTAGAAAACTATTCCTTGATTTAAATCATTGGTGTGCTGGCCAATATCCAAACAGAAGATGGGCCGGAGATGTCTAGAAGCAAAGAGAAAGCTGAGGCAAGAGGGTAGAAGAGCCATGTTTAAATGTTTGGAAGGATGTCCCATTGAAGAGGAATGGGCAAGTTGTCTTGTTGAAGGCTTTCATGGGTTGCTGTGAGTTTTACGGGCCGTATGGCCATGTTCCAGAAGCATTATCTCCTGATGAGGAAACACAACCTACAAACTATCTCCAGACCTACCAAGAAAATCCAACAAATGCTACGTTCAGCAAAGGATGGAAGGGGTCCTCTCTTTTCTTTTTTTTTCTTTTTTTCCCCTCTCCAATGCCAGTGATACAGCTCAATGGTGTAACATTAGAAAATGTGGACCATTTCCGCTCCCTTGGCAGCCACCTCTCCACCAAAGTCAACATCGATGCCGAAATACAACACCGCCTGAGCTCTGCGAGTGCAGCATTTTCCAGAATGAAGCAGAGAGTGTTTGAGGACCGGGACATCCGTAGGGAGACCAAGGTGCTTGCTTATAAAGTTATTGTCCTCCCAACCCTGCTATACACCTGTGAAACGTGGACTGTCTACAGACGTCACATGCAACTCCTGGAACGATTCCATCAGCGCTGCCCCCGGAAAATCCTGCAAATCTCCTGGGACGACAAGCGGACAAACGTCAGTGTGCTGGAAGAAGCAAAGACCACCAGCATTGAAGCGATGGTCCTCCAACATCAACTCCGCTGGGCCAGCCATGTTGTCCGGATGCCTGACCACCGTCTCCCAAAGCAGTTGCTCTACTCCGAACTTAAGAACGGAAAACGGAACGTTGGTGGACAGGAAAAGAGATTTAAAGATGGGCTCAAAGCCAACCTTAAAAACTCTGGCATAGACACTGAGAACTGGGAAGCCCTGGCCCTTGAGCGCTCCAGCTGGAGGTCAGCTGTGACCAGCAGTGCTGCAGAATTTGAGGAGGCACGAGTGGAGGGTGAAAGAGTGAAACGTGCCAGGAGGAAGGCGCGTCAAGCCAACCCCGACTGGGACCGCCTTCCACCTGGAAACCAATGCCCTCACTGCGGAAGAAGATGCAGAGCACATATCATGAAAGGCCATCCAGACTAATCCAACCAGAGAAGTCAGCCAGAGCAGAGCACCTGAGGAACCAACCTGGACACAGCCTAGTATTGGAGAACACAGAAATGCTGGACCACTCTCACAACCACCATGTCAGGCGACACAGAGAAGCCATTGAAATACACAAGAAGCACGTGGACAATGTCAACAGAAAGGAGGAAAACATGGAAATGAACAAAATCTAGCTACCATATCAAGACAGTAAGTAAGGAACACCACTCAGAAGCAGGAGAACTCCAGACAACAAACAAACAAGTGTCAACGTATTGTCGAAGGCTTTCATGGCTGGAATCATTAGGTTGTTGTAGGTTTTTTTGGGCTATATGACCATGTTCTAGAAGCACCAAACTACTGGGAGCAAGAGAGTTTCTGTGTATTGTCGAAGGCTTTCATGGCCGAAATCACTAGGTTGTTGTAGGTTTTTCCGGGCTATATGGCCATGTTCTGGAGGCAGTTTTTCTCCTGACGTTTCGCCTGCATCTATGGCAAGCATCCTTAGAGGTAGTGAGGTCTGTTGGAAGTAGGAAAAATGGGTTTATATTAGGGCTGGGCAGTTTCGTTCGTTAATTTCGTAATTCGTTATTAATTCGTATTTAAATTAGCTTACGATCCGATATTGAGCCATTTTGGAATAGTGTGAGGAGTTAAATAGATTCAAAACAATTTTTCAATTTATTTTGAAATTGTTTCGAAATTGTTTCAAAATTGTTTTGTAATTATTTTCGCATGCCTGGTGCAAGTTTTATAGTTGTTGTTTGTTTTATCACACCAACAGTCAACAACAGAGGGAGAGGGAAGCTTCAGAAGTTCCCCCTGTCCCATTTGGAGGGTTTTCAGCATATTTTTAGCATATTTGGAGGTTTTTTTAGCATATTGCGCAATCGCGTCCGCCATTAATGAATCAATTCGAAATTTACGAAATTTCGTATATTTCGAAATTTTTAAAAGGAAAATTTTGGAATTCTTTAAAGAAACGAAACGTGATGGACCCCTTAAAAACGAATTGAGTTTAGAAACAAATTTTTCCGTGGTTACCCAGCCCTAGTTTATATATCTGTGGAATGACCAGGGTGAGACAAAGGACTTTTGTCTGCTGGAGCTAGGTGTGAATGTTTCAGCTGATCACCTTGATTAGCATTCAATGGCTTGGAAGTGCCTGGGGGAAATCTTTTGTTGAGAGTGATTTTATGTGCCTGTTTGTTTCCCCTCTGTTGTTTTGCTGTTATAATTTTTGAGCCATAGCAGAGCACCTGATGAACCAACCTGGACACAGCATATTATTTGAGAACACAGAAGTGCTGGACCACGCTCACAACCACCATGTCAGGCAACACAGAGAAGCCGCTGAAATCGACAAGAAGCATGTGGACAATGTCAACTGAAAGGAGGAAACCGTGAAAATGAACAAAATCTGGCTACCAGTATTAAAAAACTCTAAAATCACAACAGAAAAACAACAGAGAGTAAACAATCAGGCACATCAAATCACTCTCAACAAAAGATTCCCCCCAGGCACTTCCAAGCCATTAAATGCTAATCAAGGTGGTCAGTTAAAACATTCACACCTAGCTCCAGCAGACAAGAGTCCTTTGTCCCACCCTGGTCATTCCACAGATATATAAACCCATTGTCCTACTTCCAACAGACCTCACTAGAATCATAGAATCATAGAATCCTAGAATCAAAGAGTTGGAAGAGACCTCATGGGCCATCCAGTCCAACCCCATTCTGCCAAGAAGCAGGAATATTGCATTCAAATCACCCCTGACAGATGGCCATCCAGCCTCTGCTTAAAAGCTTCCAAAGAAGGAGCCTCCACCACACTCCGGGGCAGAGAGTTCCACTGCTGAACGGCTCTCACAGTCAGGAAGTTCTTCCTCATGTTCAGATGGAATCTCCTCTCTTGTACCTCTGAGGATGCTTGCCATAGATGCAGGTGAAACGTCAGGAGAAAATGCCTCTAGAACATGGCCATATAGCCTGGAAAAACCTACAACAACCCAATATAAAGCACCACAAAAGCAAAGAGAAATCTGAGAGAAGAGGGTAGAGAAAGAGCAAAACTGGGTTCCTGGGTGAATATTCCAAGTGGAAGGGCAAGCAAGCAAGACCACGAGGGAACTCAGGCCCATGTTTGCATCAGCTGGATCCTTGCCCTTCTTTCATGTTGCTGCACTTTTCAGATATGTATGTATGTATGTCTATAATGAAACACATATGGCTACAGAGATGCAGCAAATATTCTCTTCAAAAGCCTATAAATCTGGGCAGAAAAGGGAGGAGGCGAAGAGAGATCCAGACCCCGAGCCCATTTGTACGCTTCAGAATGCAAAGCCTTGCGAAGAAGAAGAAGAAGAAGGCGCGCAAAGAAAGAGAGACCGGAGGGGGAAGAAAATGTCAAAAGTAAAACAACCGAAAGAAGGGGCGAGGGGAGAAGAGCGGAGCCAAAAAAAGGAGGAGATGAAAGCCAGAAAAAGCCTCTCTCCCCTAACCAAATAAATTATGCACAAAAGTAAAAACAGCTGGGATTTTCCGAAGTTCATGGAGGGTAATGCAGTTGCTGCCTGCCGTGAGGGAGATTTCCCCACATCCAAGGCAAAAAGGGGAGATGCTGCTGGTTTCCCCCCCAGGTTTGTTGGATTTTTGGTATCCTGACCTGTCTCCTGTACTTTTGGAATCTTGGAACGTTTAATCTCTGGACTGGCTTTTGACTACGGTATAGACTTTTGATCCCTGAACTTTGCTTATTGAACTCTCAGCGTTTGACCATTGGACTTGACCCTTTCACATTTGCTATCGGTTTTGGATTATTTTGCGGCTGAGTGCTATCTTTATGTATTTTTACGTTTTATGTTTTGGGCTATTGAAACAGCCAGAAAGTAAGTGCTGTTTTAATTAAATTGTTTTATACAATCTGGGTTTTTGTTTGGTTCATCTCTGCCTCTGAAAAGGTAGAGTCCTGGCATCAGGACAGAATACTTTTCTCCCGAAGATCAGTCCCAAGGTTAGCTCCATAACACCCAGCTGCAACCTATCCCCTGCATGCCTTGGCATTGCGACAGAATACTTTTCTCCCAAAGATCAGTCCCAAGGTTAGCTCCTTAAATCCAGAAACTCTCAGTTGCCACCACCAACCACCATCAAACTGGGTTTCTGTTTGGTTCATCTCTGCCTTTGAAAAGGCAGAGCCTTGGCATTGCGACAGAATACTTTTCTCCCAAAGATCAGTCCCAAGGTTAGCTCCTTAAATCCAGAAACTCCCAACTGCCACCACCAGCCACCATCAAACTGGGTTTCTGTTTGGTTCATCTCTGCCTTTAAAAAGGCAGAGCCTTGGCATTGCGACAGAATACTTTTCTCCCAAAGATCAGTCCCAAGGTTAGCTCCTTAAATCCAGAAACTCCCAGCTGCCACCACCAACCACCATCAAACTGGGTTTCTGTTTGGTTCATCTCTGCCTTTGAAAAGGCAGAGCCTTGGCATTGCGACAGAATACTTTTCTCCCAAAGATCAGTCCCAAGGTTAGCTCCTTAAATCCAGAAACTCTCAGTTGCCACCACCAACCACCATCAAACTGGGTTTCTGTTTGGTTCATCTCTGCCTTTGAAAAGGCAGAGCCTTGGCATTGCGACAGAATACTTTTCTCCCAAAGATCAGTCCCAAGGTTAGCTCCTTAAATCCAGAAACTCCCAACTGCCACCACCAGCCACCATCAAACTGGGTTTCTGTTTGGTTCATCTCTGCCTTTAAAAAGGCAGAGCCTTGGCATTGCGACACAATACTTTTCTCCCAAAGATCAGTCCCAAGGTTAGCTCCTTAAATCCAGAAACTCCCAGCTGCCACCACCAACCACCATCAAACTGGGTTTCTGTTTGGTTCATCTCTGCCTTTGAAAAGGCAGAGCCTTGGCATTGCGACAGAATACTTTTCTCCCAAAGATCAGTCCCAAGGTTAGCTCCTTAAATCCAGAAACTCTCAGTTGCCACCACCAACCACCATCAAACTGGGTTTCTGTTTGGTTCATCTCTGCCTTTGAAAAGGCAGAGCCTTGGCATTATGACAGAATACTTTTCTCCCAAAGATCAGTCCCAAGGTTAGCTCCTTAAATCCAGAAACTCTCAGTTGCCACCACCAACCACCATCAAACTGGGTTTCTGTTTGGTTCATCTCTGCCTTTGAAAAGGCAGAGCCTTGGCATTGTGACAGAATACTTTTCTCCCAAAGATCAGTCCCAAGGTTAGCTCCTTAAATCCAGAAACTCTCAGTTGCCACCACCAACCACCATCAAACTGGGTTTCTGTTTGGTTCATCTCTGCCTTTGAAAAGGCAGAGCCTTGGCATTATGACAGAATACTTTTCTCTCAAAGATCAGTCCCAAGGTTAGCTCCTTAAATCCAGAAACTCCCAACTGCCACCACCAGCCACCATCAAACTGGGTTTCTGTTTGGTTCATCTCTGCATTTAAAAAGGCAGAGCCTTGGCATTGTGACAGAATACTTTTCTCCCAAAGATCAGTCCCAAGGTTAGCTCCTTAAATCCAGAAACTCCCAGCTGCCACCACCAACCACCATCAAACTGGGTTTCTGTTTGTTTCATCTCTGCCTCTGAAAAGACAGAGCCCTGGCATTATGACAGAATACTTTTATCCCAAAGAACAGTCCCAAGGTTAGCTCTTTAACACCCAGCTGCCACCTATCCCCTGCATGCTTCCACTCTTAATTGCTTTCACCTGTAAAATGTTACTTACAAACTACTCAGCCCTTTAGAACCAAGACTTGCATTAACCCTTCCATTGCCAACTGCCAGGTCAGCCACCACTAACCACCATCAAACTGGGTTTCTGTTTGGTTCATCTCTGCCTCTGAAAAGGCAGAGCCTTGGCATTGTGACAGAATACTTTTCTCCCAAAGATCACTCCCAAGGTTAGCTCCTTAAATCCAGAAACACCCAGCTGCAACCCATCCCCTGTAGACCTCCACCCTCAATTGCTTTTACCTGTAAACTGTTACTTACAAACTACTCAGCCTTTTAGAACAAAGAGTTCCATTAACCCTTCCATCGCCAACTGCCAGGTCTGCCACCACCAACCACTATCAAACTGGGTTTCTGTTTGGTTCATCTCTGCCTTTGAAAAGGCAGAGCCTTGGCATTGTGACAGAATACTTTTCTCCCAAAGATCAGTCCCAAGGTTAGCTCCTTAAATCCAGAAACTCCCAACTGCCACCACCAGCCACCATCAAACTGGGTTTCTGTTTGGTTCATCTCTGCCTTTAAAAAGGCAGAGCCTTGGCATTGCGACAGAATACTTTTCTCCCAAAGATCAGTCCCAAGGTTAGCTCCTTAAATCCAGAAACTCCCAGCTGTCACCACCAACCACCATCAAACTGGGTTTCTGTTTGGTTCATCTCTGCCTTTGAAAAGGCAGAGCCTTGGCATTGGGACAGAATACTTTTCTCCCAAAGATCAGTCCCAAGGTTAGCTACTTAAATCCAGAAACACCCAGCTGCAACCTATCCCCTGCATACCACCCTTAATTGCTTTTACTTGTTACCTACAAACTACTCAGCCCTTTAGAACCAAGACTTCCATTAACCCTTCCATTGCAAACTACCAGGTCTGCCACCACCAACCACCATCAAATTGGGTTTCTGCTTGGTTCATCTCTGCCTCTGAAAAGGCAGAGCCCTTGCATCGTGACGGAATACTTTTCTCCCAAAGATCAGTCCCAAGGTTAGCTCTTTAACACCCAGCTGCCACCTATCCCCTGCATGCTTCCACTCTTAATTGCTTTCACCTGTAAACTGTTACTTACAAACTAATCAGCCCTTTAGAACCAAGACTTACATTAACCCTTCCATTGCCAACTGCCAGGTCTGCCACCACCAACCACCATCAAACTGGGTTTCTGTTTGGTTCATCTCTGCCTCTGAAAAGGCAGAGCCTTGGTATTGTGACAGAATACTTTTCTCCCAAAGATCAGTCCCAAGGTTAGCTCCTTAAATCCAGAAACACCCAGCTGCAACCTATCCCCTGCAGACCTCCACCCTCAATTGTTTTTACCTGTAAACTGTTACCTACAAACTACTCAGCCCTTTAGAACCAAGACTTATATTAACCCTTCCATTGCCATCTGCCAGGTCTGCCACCACCAACCACCATCAAACTGGGTTTCCGTTTGGTTCATCTCTGCCTCTGAAAAGGCAGAGCCTTGGCATTGTGACAGAATACTTTTCTCCAAAAGATCAGTCGCAAGGTTAGCTCCTTAAAGTCTATAACGTAGTCAAAAGCCAGTGCAGGGATCCTAGGTTCCAAGATTCTAAAAGTACAGGAGACAGGTCAGGATACCGAAAATCCAACAAACCTGGGGGGAAACCAGCAGCATCTACCACCAAAATGCGACAAATACTTTGATCCCGAAGATCAGTCCCAAGGTTAGCTCCTTAAATCCAGAAACACCCAGCTGCAACCTATCCCCTCCATGCCTCCACCCTTAATTGCTTTTACCTATAAACTGTTACTTACAAACTACTCAGCCCTTTAGAGCAAAGATTTCCATTAACCCTTCCATCGCCAGCTGCCAGGTCTGCCACCACCAACCACCATCAAACTGGGTTTCTGTTTGGTTCATCTCTGCCTTTGAAAAGGCAGAGCCTTGGCATTGTGACAGAATACTTTTCTCCCAAAGATCAGTCCCAAGGTTAGCTCCTTAAATACAGAAACTCCCAGCAGCCACCACCAACCACCATCAAACTGGGTTTCTGTTTGGTTCATCTCTGCCTTTGAAAAGGCAGAGCCTTGGCATTGTGACAGAATACTTTTCTCCCAAAGATCAGTCCCAAGGTTAGTTCCTTAAATCCAGAAACTCCCAGTTGCCACCAACACCACCATCAAACTGGGTTTCTGTTTGGTTCATCTCTGCCTTTGAAAAGGCAGGGCTCTGGCATTGTGACAGAATACTTTTCTCCCAAAGATCAGTCCCAAGGTTAGCTCCTTAAATCCAGAAACTCCCAGCTGCCACCACCAACCACCATCAAACTGGGTTTCTGTTTGGTTCATCTCTGCCTTTGAAAAGGCAGGGCTCTGGCATTGTGACAGAATACTGTTCTCCCAAAGATCAGTCCCAAGGTTAGCTCCTTAAATCCAGAAACTCCCAGCTGCTACCAACAGCCACCATCAAACTGGGTTTCTGTTTGGTTCATCTCTGCCTTTGAAAAGGCAGAGCCTTGGCATTGTGACAGAATACTTTTCTCCCAAAGATCAGTCCCAAGGTTAGTTCCTTAAATCCAGAAACTCCCAGTTGCCACCAACACCACCATCAAACTGGGTTTCTGTTTGGTTCATCTCTGCCTTTGAAAAGGCAGGGCTCTGGCATTGTGACAGAATACTTTTCTCCCAAAGATCAGTCCCAAGGTTAGCTCCTTAAATCCAGAAACTCCCAGCTGCCACCACCAACCACCATCAAGCTGGGTTTCTGTTTGGTTCATCTCTGCCTTTGAAAAGGCAGAGCCCTTGCATCATGACAGAATACTTTCCTCCCAAAGATCAGTCCCAAGGTTAGCTCCTTAAATCCAGAAACTCCCAGCTGCCACCACCAACCACCATCAAACTGGGTTTCTGTTTGGTTCATCTCTGCCTTTGAAAAGGCAGGGCTCTGGCATCGTGACAGAATACGTTTCCCAACAAAAACCATCAACCGCGGAACATGATACATGACAAGGATTTTATTTATTTATTTATTTATCGTGTCATCTGCAACCAGAACATTGTATTACATTTCTAACAGAACAAAACAAACAAACAGATAAGGAAAAAAAACACAAATTTTGCAAACTTGGTAGCTGATTAAATGTCCTTTGACCAGAATCTGGCCACTTGGCGTGCTTCTGGTGTTGCCGCAAAAAGGTCCTCCATCGTGCATGTGGCAGGGCTCAGGGTGCATTGCAGCAGGTTGTCAGTGGTTTGCTCTTCTCCGCACTCGCATGTCGTGGATTCAGCTTTGTAGCCCCATTTCTTAAGATTGGCTCTGCATCTTGTGGTGCCGGAGTGCAATCTGTTCAGCGTCTTCCAAGTCGCCCAGTCCTCTGTGTGCCCAGGGGGGTGTCTCTCATCTGGTATCAGCCACTGATTGAGGTGCTGGGTTTGAGCCTGCCACTTTTGGACTCTTGTTTGCTAAGGTGTTCCAGCGAGTGTCTCTGTAGATCTTAGAAAACTATTTCTAGATTTGAGTTGTTGACGTGCTGGCTGATACCCAAACGGGAAGAGCTGGAGATGTCTCTACCTTGGTCCTTTCACTATTGGCTGCCACTTCCCGGCGGATGTCAGGTGGTGCAATCCCGGCTTAAGGTGAAAGGCACATGTCTGTGTTTTAGATGGATTAGGGATCAGCTGTTGGGGTTCAGCCTGATCCTGATCTGTGTGAACCGGATTCTCTGATAGTTTTTCCAACTGAGCAAGCTCTCCCTGACCCTGACAGTGTGGAATCTGTTGTTGATGCAGAGGTCAGCGGAGATGAAAACGAAACTCAACAGCTGGAGGAAAATGTTTTGGAAGCTAGCCGTGATATCGCTAGCCATGATATCTCTCCACCTGGGGTTTTTAATGAGGACCGAAGAGAACAGATAGTTAGAGACAGAAATATTTCCCAGTTTCTACGAAGGTCACATCGTTTACAGGAGAGACAGGCCCAGACGTCAAAGTCAAGGGGCATTTCAAAGAATATCTTCTTTGGTTTAAGAGGCCTCCTGCCAGGTGCCACTTTAGATTAAGCAACGTTTGGGACTGTGGCTGTGCCTTGGCAGAATTCCTGTGTTCCATGGCCGGTAATCCCAGAGGCTTCTAGTTTTCAAGTTCATGGTTAGTAAAAGGCTAACAGATTCCTGGTTCTTGTATCATGGTTTTTGAAATTTTGCTCAAGTTCAGAGATTCTACTGACTGCTGTGTTTTTCTGTGGCTTTTTGACTTTGCATTTACCTTTCTTTTGTAACCAATTTTTCATCAATAAACAAGGATTGATTTTCCTACAGTCCAGTGTGGTGGATTTAATCTTATGGTCTCGTTTCTTGAACTGGGATGCAACATCAGCTGGTTTTCCCTGTAAGAGGCAGTTAGACCACCTAGAGCTTCGGAGAGCTTCTGTTCAACCATCTCAAAGCTCCTTGCTTGAGCGGTAATGGCACGATCATCAGCATAGATGAAACTCTCTGTCCCTTCTGGCAGTGGCTGGTCATTTGTGTAGATGTTGAACATGGATGGAGTGAGGACCAGTTTCATGGTCTGCTGAGAAGTCATGAAGAAGTTGAGAGAAGAGGACACGTGAGCCATGATTCAATATTGGAAAGGAGGTCCTCTTGAGGAGGGAGCAATCTTGTTTTCTGCTCCTCCAAGTCTAATTCAGGAAAGTTTCCAGTGTGTGTGTGTGTGTTGTTCATCTCTGCCTTTGAAAAGGCAGAGCCTTGGCATTGTGACAGAATACTTTTCTCCCAAAGATCAGTCCCAAGGTTAGCTCATTAAATCCAGAAACTCCCAGCTGCCACCAACAAGCACCATCAAACTGGGTTTCTGTTTGGTTCATCTCTGCCTTTGAAAAGGCAGTGACAGAATACTTTCCCCACCAACCACCATCAACTGCGGGACATGATACATGACAAGGATGAACGCAGAGGACCAGTTTCATGGTCTGCTGAGAAGTTATGAAGAGGTTGAGAGAAGAGGACACTTGAGCCATGATTCAATATTGGAAAGGAGGTCCTCTTGAGGAGGGAGCAAGCTTGATTTCTGTTTCTCCAAGACTAATTCAGGAAAGTTTCCAGTGTGTGTGTGTGTGTGTGTGTGTGTGTGTGTTGTTCATCTCTGCCTTTGAAAAGGCGGAGCCTTGGCATTGTGACAGAATACTATTCTCCCAAAGATCAGTCCCAAGGTTAGCTCCTTAAATCCAGTAACACCCAGCTGCAACCCATCTCCTGCACACCTCCACCCTTAATTGCTTTTACCTGTAAACTGTTACTTACAAACTACTCAGCCCTTTAGAACCAAGACTTCCATTAACCCTTCCATAGCAAACTGCCAGGTCTGCTACCACCAACCACCATCAAATTGGGTTTCTGTTTGGTTCATCTCTGCCTCTGAAAAGACAGAGCCCTGGCATCATGACAGAATACTTTTCTCCCAAAGATCAGTCCCAAGGTTAGCTCTTTAACACCCAGCTGCCACCTATCCCCTGCATGCTTCCACTCTTAATTGCTTTCACCTGTAAACTGTTACTTACAAACTACTCAGCCCTTTAGAACCAAGACTTGCATTAACCCTTCCATTGCCAACTGCCAGGTCTGCCACCACCAACCACCATCAAACTGGGTTTCTGTTTGGTTCATCTCTGCCTCTGAAAAGGCAGAGCCTTGGTATTGTGACAGAATATTTTTCTCCCAAAGATCAGTCCCAGGTTGAGAGAAGAGATTGAGAGAAGAGGACACGAGAGCCATGATTCCATATTGGAAAGGAGGTCCTCTTGAGGAGGGAGCAAGCTTGTTTTCTGCTCCTCCAAGACTAATTCAGGAAAGTTTCCAGTGTGTGTGTGTGTGTGTGTTTGCGATGCATGGTCCTGCCATTTCCAAGACTCCTATAAATAAGCCTCTCCCCCAACGTGTCTCATGTTCTGAATTTATCAGCGCAGCCCTGGTCCAGAGGCGGGGAAGCGTAGGCCGGCTGCCCTCTCTTCTTTCTTGTCCCCGGCGGTGCCCGCTCGCTCGCTCGCTTCCAGGGCTTCTTGCTTGGTCTCCTCTGTTCTCGTGCCACAAATCCTCATTAGCGGGTGATTTATGTCCAGGGACTCGGGGAAGAGATTACTGGGCCCATTCATCACGCGGCCTCGATTACAGGGGAAGAAAAATGAACCCACAATGGCCACGAATGCCTTTGCTAAAGAAAACAGCGCTAATCGTGAGCAGGGAAGGCCAACCCGGTGCCAAACCCACTCGCAACAAGATGTGGAGCTCGAAGGATAACAGATGAAGTCATTGGCGGCCACATCAGACTGATAGGCCAGCCCCAGAAAGGCTCCCGTTCGCAGGGATGTGATTATCTCCGCTGGGCTCCTGAGACTCTTTCCCGAGACCAAGGAGGCCAGCATGGGGGGGTGGGGGGGGGGAGATTTGGGGCCTGGGGTTTTGGTTTGCGGAACCGCAGAGTTGGGAAGGGAGCCCCAAAGGCCACTCTCTGCCCCGGAGAGAGTTGGGTGGAGGCTCCTTCTTTGGAAGCTTTGAAAGAGAGGCTGGATGGCCATCTGTCAGGGGTGATTTGAATGCAATATTCCTGCTTCTTGGCAGAATGGGGTTGGACTGGATGAAGGCCCAGGAGGTCTCTCCAAACTCAATGATTCTATGATTCTAACTTCCTGACTGTGAGAGCCGTTCAGCAGTGGAACTCTCTGCCCCAGAGTGTGGTGGAGGCTCCTTCTTTGGAAGCTTTTAAACAGAGGCTGGATGGCCATCTGTCAGGGGTGATTTGAATGCAATATTCCTGCTTCTTGGCAGAATGGGGTTGGACTGGATGATAGCCAAGGAGGTCTCTTCCAACTCTTTGATTCTTTGATTCTATGATTCTATCCAGTCCAACCCTATTTTGCCAGGCAAGAAGACACAATCAGAGCCCTCCCGATAGATGGTCACTCGGATTCCATTTAAAAGCCTCCATAGAATCATAGAATCCTAGAGTTGGAAGAGACCTCCTGGGCCATCCAGTCCAACCCCATTTAGCCAAGAAGCAGGGATGTTGCATTCAAATCACCCCTGACAGATGGCCATCCAGCCTCTGTTGGAAGGAAGGAAGGAAGGAAGGAAGGAAGGAAGGAAGGAAGGAAGGAAGGAAGGAAGGAAAGGTGGAAAGAGGAGAGAGAAAGCCATGGAAGGAGGAAGGAGGGAAGAAAGGAATAGTAACAGGAAGAAGAAGGGAAGGAGAAAGGCCTGAAAGAAAGGAGAAAGGGATGGAAGGAGTAAGAAAAGGATGGAAACGGAAGGAAGGAAGGAAGGAAGGAAGGAAGGAAGGAAGGAAAGAAGGAAGGAAGGAAGGAATAGGGGTGGAAAAAGGAGGGAGAAAGACATGGAAGGAGGAACGAGGGACGAATAAAAACAGGAAGAAGTAGGGATGGAGAAAGGGATGGAAGGAGGAAGAAAAGGATGGAAACAGAAGGAAGGAAGGAAGGAAGGAAGGAAGGAAGGAAGGAAGGAAGGAAGGAAGGAAGGAAGGAAAGAAGGAAGGAAGAGGGATGGAAAGAGGAGGGAGAAAGACACGGAAGGAGGAAGGAGGGAAGAAAGGGATAGAAACAGGAAGAAGAAGGGAAGGAGAAAGGGATGGAAGGAGGAAGACAAGGATGGAAACACAAAGAAGGAAGGAAGGTTGGAAGAGGGATGGAAGGAAGGAAGGAAGGAAGGAAGGAAGGAAGGAAGGAAGGAAGGAAGGAAGGAAGAGGGGTGGAAAGAGGAGGGAGAAAGACATGGTAGGAGGAAGGAGGAAAGAAAGGGATAGAAACAGGAAGAAGAAGGGAAGGAGAAAGGGATGGAAGGAGGAAGACATGGATGGAAACACAAAGAAGGAAGGAAGGTTGGAAGAGGGATGGAAGGAAGGAAGGAAGGAAGGAAGGAAGGAAGGAAGGAAGGAAGAGGGGTGGAAAGAGGAGGGAGAAAGACACGGAAGGAGGAAGGAGGGAAGAAAGGGATAGAAACAGGAAGAAGAAGGGAAGGAGAAAGGGATGGAAGGAGGAAGACAAGGATGGAAACACAAAGAAGGAAGGAAGGTTGGAAGAGGGATGGAAGGAAGGAAGGAAGGAAGGAAGGAAGGAAGGAAGGAAGAGGGGTGGAAAGAGGAGGGAGAAAGACATGGAAGGAGGAAGGCGGAAAGAAAGGGATAGAAACAGGAAGAAGAAGGGAAGGAGAAAGGGATGGAAGGAGGAAGATAAGGGTGGAAACACAAGGAAGGAAGGAAAGAAGGAAGGAAGGAAGGAAGGAAGGAAGGAAGGAAGGAAGGAAGGGAGGGAGGGAGGGAGGGAGAAGGAGGGAGGGAGGTGGAAAGAAGAGAGAGAAAGCCATGGAACGAGGAAAGAAAGGGATAGAAACAGGAAGAAGAAGGGAAGGAGAAAGGGATGGAAGGAGGAAGACAAGGATGGAAACACAAAGAAGGAAGGAAGGAGGGAGGGAGGGAAGGGAGGGAGGGAGGGAGGTAAAAGAGGAGAAAGAAAGCCATGGAACGAGGGAAGAAAGGGATAGAAACAGGAAGAAGAAGGGAAGGAGAAAGGGATGGAAGGAGGAAGTCAAGGATGGAAACACAAAGAAGGAAGGAAGGTTGGAAGAGGGATGGAAGGAAGGAAGGAAGGAAGGAAGGAAGGAAGGAAGGAAGGAAGAGGGGTGGAAAGAGGAGGGAGAAAGGCATGGAAGGAGGAAGGAGGGAAGAAAGGGATAGAAACAGGAAGAAGAAGGGAAGGAGAAAGGGATGGAAGGAGGAAGATAAGGGTGGAAACACAAAGAAGTAAGGAAGGAGGGAGGGAGGGAAGGAAGGAAGGAAGGAAGGGAGGGAGGGAGGGAGGGAGGTAAAAGAGGAGAGAGAAAGCCATGGAACGAGGGAAGAAAGGGATAGAAACAGGAAGAAGAAGGGAAGGAGAAAGGGATTGAAGGAGGAAGATAAGGGTGGAAACACAAAGAAGGAAGGAAGGAAGGAAGGAAGGAAGGAAGGAAGGAAGGAAGGAAGGGAGGGAGGGAGGGAGGGAGGGAGGGAGGGAGGGAGGGAGGGAGGTAAAAGAGGAGAGAGAAAGCCATGGAAGGAGGGAAGAAAGGGATAGAAACAGGAAGAAGAAGGGAAGGAGAAAGGGATGGAAGGAGGAAGACAAGGATGGAAACACAAAGAAGGAAGGAAGGTTGGAAGAGGGATGGATGGAAGGAAGGAAGGAAGGAAGGAAGGAAGGAAGGAAGGAAGGAAGGAAGGAAGAGGGGTGGAAAGAGGAGGGAGAAAGGCATGGAAGGAGGAAGGAGGGAAGAAAGGGATAGAAACAGGAAGAAGAAGGGAAGGAGAAAGGGATGGAAGGAGGAAGACAAGGATGGAAACACAAAGAAGGAAGGAAGGTTGGAAGAGGGATGGAAGGAAGGAAGGAAGGAAGGAAGGAAGGAAGGAAGGAAGGAAGGAAGGAAGAGGGATGGAAAGAGGAGGGAGAAAGGCATGGAAGGAGGAAGGAGGGAAGAAAGGGATAGAAACAGGAAGAAGAAGGGAAGGAGAAAGGGATGGAAGGAGGAAGACAAGGATGGAAACACAAAGAAGGAAGGAAGGAAGAAAGAGGGGTGGAAAGAGGAGGGAGAAAGGCATGGAAGGAGGAAGGAGGGAAGAAAGGGATAGAAACAGGAAGAAGAAGGGAAGGAGAAAGGGATTTAAGGAGGAAGAAAAATAATGGAAAGAGGAGGAAGGAGGAAGGGATGGAAGGAAGCAGGAAGAGATGGGAGGAGGAGGAGGAGGAGGTAGGCGTGGAGGAAGCCTTGCCAGAGTGGTAGCTCCCCGGAGGCCTCCCGTTGTCCCCCTCCTCATTATCCTGATCACTTTTGCTTATCAGCGGCTGCTGTTTCCCATTACGTGGGGCCTGGACGTTTGCCCAGAGAGCTGCCGATTTGGCTGGCGGTGGAGGTCCCTTGACAAGCCTAAATTGCTTCCAGTTCCTCCACCATCCAAGCCTCCGCCTTTGCCTCCTCCTCCCCCGGCCCCCCAAAAAGGGCTTCTGTCGAGGGGGCTTCTCACCTCGTTCCTCCTCTGTTGGGAAGCCCCCTCTGGCTGGGACCAAGAGGGATTTCCACCCTGAGACCAATCTTTCCATCATCTGGAGAAATCACGGCCTGGAACAGGAGGAGATGGCCCATGCGCTTCAGCCACACCTCTGGATCTTCTGGTGCACTTTCCTTCCAGAGGCCTGGCTTGGTCCATGGCTTCGGGATAGCCAATTGGGAGGGATAGCCAAGACTCCAGAGGACAGGAGTAGGATTCAAAATGATCTTGACAGATTAGAGAGATGATGGGCCAAAACTAACAAAATGAAGTTCAACAGTGACAAATGCAAGATACTCCACTTTGGCCGGAAAAACGAAATGCAAAGATACAGAATGGGGGACGCCTGGCTCGAGAGCAGTAAGTGTGAAAAAGATCTTGGAGTCCTCGTGGACAACAAGTTACACATGAGCCAACAATGTGATGTGGCGACAAAAAAAGCCAATGGGATTTTGGCCTTCATCAAGAGGAGCCTAGTGTCTAGATGTAGGGAAGTCATGCTACTCCTCTATTCTGCTTTGGTTAGACCACACCTGGAATATTGTGTCCAATTCTGGGCACCACAATTCAAGAGAGATATTGACAAGCTGGAATGTGTCCAGAGGAGGGCGACTAAAATGATCAAGGGTCTGGAGAACAAGCCCTATGAGGAGCGGCTTAAGGAGCTGGGCATGTTTAGCCTGAAGAAGAGAAGGCTAAGAGGAGACATGATAGCCATGTATAAATATGTGAGAGGAAGCCACAGGGAGGAGGAGGGAGCAAGCCTGTTTTCTGCTTCCTTGGAGACTAGGACGCAATGGAGCAATGGCTTCAAACTACAAGAGAGGAGATTCCACCTGAACATGAGGAAGAACTTCCTGACTGTGAGAGCCGTTCAGCAGTGGAACTCTCTGCCCCGGAGGGAGTGTGGTGGAGGCTCCTTCTTTGGAAGCTTTTAAAGAGAGGCTGGATGGCCATCTGTCAGGGTGATTTGAATGCAATATTCCTGCTTCTTGGCAGAATGGGGTTGGACTGGATGGCCCATGAGGTCTCTTCCAACTCTTTGATTCTATGATTCTATGATTCTACACTGTGGCCCTTCTAGGGCTTAGTCAGGATTCTTCCCATTGGAGAAGAGATTGCTCTCAAAGCAAGGTGATTGATGGTTTGCAGATGGCTTCCCAATAAGGAAGTTCTTCCTCATCTTCAAGTGGGATGGCTTTTCCTGCAATTTGCATTGCTCCATTGTGCCCCAGTCTCTGGAGAAGCACACAACTTACTTACTTACTTACTTACTTACTTACTTAGACGATCCCTCGTAACCCGAGGATGATGGCCATCAAAGGATGGTGGGTCTGTAGGTGGTTGTGGAACCCTATTCTTGACCCGCATCTTCTCCCTTCCGCAGTGAGGACATTGGTCTCCAGACAGAAGGTGGTCCCGCTCAGTGTTTGCTTGATGTGCCTCATTCATCTTGGCACATTTCTCTCTTTCGCCCTGCATTCATGCTTCTTTGAATTCCGTAGCACTGCTGGTCACAGCTGACCTCCAGTTACTGTGCTCAAGGACCAGGGCTTCCTAATTCTCAGTGTCTATGCCAAAGTTTTTAAAGTTATCTTTGAGCCCATCTTTCAATTTCATTTCCTGTCCTCCAACATTCCGTTTTCCATTCTTGAGTTCGGAGTAGAGCAACTGCTTTGGGAGATGATGGTAAAGCATCCGGACAACGTGGCCGGTCCAGCAGAGTTGATGGCGGAGGACCATTCCTTCAATGCTGGTGGTCTTTGCTTCTTCTTCCAGCACGCTGACGTTTGTCCGCCTGTCTTCTTTCCAAGAGATTTGCAGGAGTTTTTGGAGGCAGCGCTGATGGAATCATTCCAGGAGTTGCATGTGACGTCTGTAGACAGTCCATGTCTCACAGGCATATAGAAGGGTTGGGAGGACCATAGCTTTATAAACAAGCATCTTGGTGTCCCTACGGATGTCCCAGTCCTCAAACACTCTCTGCTTCATTGGGAAAAATGCTGCACTCGCAGAGCTCAAGCAGTGTTGTATTTCAGTCTCAATGTTGACGTCTGTAGACAGTCCACGTTTCGCAGGCGTATAGCAGGGTTGGGAGGACAATGGTTTTATCAACAATCCCCTTGGTCTCTCTATGGATGTCCTGGTCCTCAAACACTCTGTGCTTCATTCGGAAGAATGTTGCACTCGCAGAGCTCAGGCGCTGTTGTATTTTGATGTCGATGTTGACTTTTGTGGAGAGGTGGCTGCCAAGGGAGTGGAAATGGCCAACATTTTCAATCTCTTTTCCTGTCCTCCAACATTCCGTTTTCCGTTCTTGAGTTCAGAATAGAGCAACTGCTTTGGGAGACGGTGGTCGGGCATTCGGAAAACGTGGCCTTCAAACCAGCGGAGTTGTTGGCGGAGGACCATCGCTTCAGTGCTGGTGGTCTTTGCTTCTTCCAGCACGCTAACATTTGTCCGCTTGTCTTCCCAAGAGATTTGCATGATTTTCCAGAGGCAGAGCTGATGGAATCATTCCAGGAGTTGAGTGTGACATCTGTAGACAGTCCACGTTTCGCAGGTGTATAGCAGGGTTGGGAGGACAATGGCTTTATCAACAAGCCCCTTGGTCTCCGTACAGATGGCTTCTCTGTGTAGTCTGACACTCTGTGCTTCATTCAGAAGATTGCTGCACTCGCAGAGCTCAGATGGTGTTGTATTTCAGTGTCAATATTGACTTTGGTGGAGAGGTGACCGCCAAGGGAGCTGAAATTGTAACTGTTTTCTAACATTACACCATTAAGCTGTATTTCTGGCATTGGAGAGGGGATGGCTGGTGACTGCTAGAAGAGCACTTTGATTTTCTTGATGTTCAATGACAGGCCGAGCTTCTCGTATGCTTCTGCAAAGGCGTTTAGAGTGGCTTGTAGGTCTTCTTCTGAATGTGCACAGATGACGTTATCAACAGCATATTGGAGTTCTATAACAGATGTTGCTGTGACCTTGGTTTTGGCTCTCAGTCTGCTGAGATTAAATAGTTCGCCCCATCCTCCTCAATGGGATCTTTTTTCTGATATTTAAACATGGCTCTTATATCCCCTTCTCTCAACTGTCACTTCTCCAAACGAAACATACGCTACTTCCTAAGCCTTTTCTCATAGGGATTAATAGTTTCTAGATTTCTGACCACTTTGGTGGCCCTTCTCTGGACCCCTTCCAGCTTGTCAATATCCCTCTTGAATTGTAAACATAGGATTATTCCAGGCGGAGTTTGACCCAAGTGGAATAGAATTGAACTATGAATTTGTAGTGTCGAAGGCTTTCATGGCCGGAATCACTGGGTTGTTGTAGTCGGGCTATATGGCCATGTTCTAGAGGCATTTTCTCCTGACGTTTCGCCTGCATCTATGGCAAGCATCCTCAGAAGTAGTGAGGTCTCTTGGAACTAGGAAAATGGGGTTTATATATCTGTGAAATGACCAGGGTGGGACAAAGGACTCTTGTCTGCTGGAGCTAGGTGTGAATGTTTCAACTGACCACCTTGATTAGCATTTGGTTGCCTGGCAGTGCCTGGAGCAATCTTTTGTTGAGAGGTGATTAGATGTCCCTAATAGCAATCCAAAGGCCTGGCCAAGAGGTAAACACATCATAAAAGGATGCATAGCACAACCTTACACGAAATCAGGATCTCAGCTGCAAGTGTCCTATGTCCTGGAACTAGAACTCCTGCTTTTTCTCCCGAAAGGTGAATTCCACCGGCTCCAGACATTTCCGCCTCCTGTCCCGGCGCTGGTTATGAAACCTCGGCTTTTTCCACCTTGAAAGGGAAGGACTTGGAGGGGCGCCGAGGGCCAGAAATAACGCTGAAAGGGTTCCCGGTTTCAGAAAATAATTTGTTTCCATCCTTGGACTTAATAGGAAAAAAATACCTTTTTTATGAAAAAAGAAGGAGAAGGAGAAGACGAAAGAGTGTTCCTTCCAAAAGGGTTTCCTGGTGCCTCCGTGTCTCATGAACTAAATCCCGGGCGCCAATCGCAGCCAGGACTTGGTGCCACCAAGAGAGCTTCGGAGAAAGAAAGAAAGAAAGAAAGAAAGAAAGAAAGAAAGAACGAAAGAAAGAGAAAAAGAGAGAGGAGGAGGGAGATGAAGGAAGGAAGGAAGGAAGGAAGGAAGGAAGGAAGGAAGGAAGGAAGGAAGGAAAAGAGAGAAAGAAAGAAAGAAAGAAAGAAAGAAAGAGAGAGAGAGAAAGAGAGGGGAAGGAAGGAATAGAGAGAAAGGAAGGAAGGAAGGAAAAGAAAGAAAGAAAGAAAGAAAGAAAGAAAGAAAGAAAGAGAAAGGAAGGAAGGAAGGAAGGAAGGAAGGAAGGAAGGAAGGAAGAAAAAGAGAGACAGGAAGGAAGGAAAGAAGGAAGGAAGAGAAAGAGAAAGAAAGAGAGAGAGAAAGGAAGGAAGGAAGGAAGGAAGGAAGGAAGGAAGGAAGGAAGGAAGGAAGGAGAAGAGAGACAAAGTTAGGAAGGAAGGAAGAGAAAAAGAGAAAGAGAGAAAGAGAGAAAGAAAGAAAGAAAGAAAGAAAGAAAGAGGAAGGGAGGGAGGGACGGAGGGAGGAAAAGAGAGAAAGGAAGGAAGGAAAGAAGAAAGGAAAAAAGGAAGAAAAAGAGAGAAAGAAAGAAATCACCTTCCAAGGCCCCAAAAGGTCTCTCTCTGGTGTGGTTCTTTGTTTGCTGTCTGTTGCTTGCCAGAAAAGACACTACAAATCCCATAAAGTCAAGAATATCCTTCCAAAAGTTGTGAAACCACCTTCGAAAATCACAAAATGCCTCTTTCTACACGGTTTGTTTTCTTTGTTTGCTGTGCATTGTTTGCCAAAAGACACTACAAATCCCAAATAATCAAGAATATCCTTCCTAAAAGGTTCCTAAATCTGTATTGTTGAAGGCTTTCCTGGCCGGAATCACTGGGTTGTTGTAGGTTTTTTCAGGCTATATGGCCATGTTCTAGAAGCATTCTCTCCTGACGTTTCGCCTGCATCTATGGCAAGCATCCTCACTCACTCCCTCTGAGGATGCTTGCCATAGATGCAGGCGAAACGTCAGGAGAGAATGCCTATAGAACATGGCCAGATAGCCCAAAAAAACCTACAACAACCCAGTTCCTAAATCTGTTTTTCGCATATTGCGCAATTGCATCAGCCATTAATGAAGTGATTTGGAAGTTTTGGAAATTTCGGAAAGTTCTGAATTTTTTCAGAAAAATTTGGAAATCAATTCCGAATTGAACCAACAGCGCCCCCTACATCCAAAGCGAATTTTGAACTTTTTTGAGGGAGGATCAACCAAGCCTAGTAGCTTTGCACTTGCCATGGGTACTTATTTCCTTCCTTCCCAAGATTTATTTATCGAGTCATCAGCAACCAGTCAATTATATTACATTTCTAACAGAACAGAGCAAACAAACAGACAAAATACAAAAATACAAAATACAGAATACAAAATTTATGAGTTTGGTAGTTGCTTAAATGTCCTTTGACCAGTCTCTGTCCCCTTGGAGTGCCTCTGGTGTTGCTGCAAGGAGGTCCTCCCTGGTGCATGTGGCAGGGCTCAGGGTGCATTGCAGCAGGTGGTCAGTGGTCTGCTCTTCTCCGCACTCGCATGTTGAGGATTCCACTTTGTGGCCCCATTTCTTGAGGTTGGCTCTGCATCTCGTGGTGCCAGAGCGCAGTCTGTTCAGCGCCTTCCAAGTCGCCCAGTCTTCTGTGTGCCCAGGGGGAGTCTCTCATTTGGTATCAACCATTGGTTGAGGTGCTGGGTTTGAGCCTGCCACTTTTGGAGTCTCGCTTGCTGAGGTGTTCCAGCGAGTGTCTCTGTAGATCTTAGAAAACTATTTCTTGATTTAAGTCGTTGACGTGCTGGCTGATACCCAAACAGGGGATGAGCTGGAGATGTCTCAGCCTTGGTCCTTTCACTATTGGCTGCTCCTTCCCGGCGGATGCCAGGTGGTGCCATACCGGCTAAGCAGTGTCATTTCTCCAGTGGTGTAGGGCGCAGACACCCCGTGATAATGCGGCATGTCTCATTCAGAGCCACATCCACTGTTTTAGCGTGGTGAGATGTGTTCCACACTGGGCATGCGTACTCAGCAGCAGAGTAGCACAGCGCAAGGGCAGATGTCTTCACTGTGTCTGGTTGTGATCCCCAGGTTGTGTCAGTCAGCTTTCATATGATGTTTTTTCTAGCGCCTGCTTTTTGCTTGATGTTCAGGCAGTGCTTCTTGTAGGTCAGAGCACGGTCCAGAGTGACTCACAGGTATTTGGGTGCGCTGCAATGCTCCCGTGGGATTCATTCCCAGGTAATAATCCTCAGAGCTCGGGATGCTTGTTTGTTCTTGAGATGAAAGGCACATGTCTGTGTTTTAGATGGGTTGGGGATCAGCTGGTTTTCCCTATAATAGGCAGTAAGGGCACCTAGAGCTTCGGAGAGCTTCTGTTCTACCATCTCAAAGCTCCCTGCTTAGGCAGTAATGGCACGATCATCAGCATAGATGAAACTCTCTGTCCCTTCTGGCAGTGGCTGCTCATTTGTGTAGATGTTGAACATGGATGGAGCAAGCAAGATGGCGATGCTTTGCATGCCTGCTCCACCTTCAAGTATTTGCTCCCTTGCTCCAAAATGTCCTCTTTGGGGAGTTTGTTTTCTCCTAACTTTCATCTGTCTCCCTCTTTATGATGTGCCAGCGTTTGCTTGTGTTCTTTTAGAATGAGATGCAAAAAAACGTACCAGACTTTGCCTTGCAATTACGGTGTCTTGAAAGAGGCATGCAGCCGATTCCTGTCTCACCGCTGCTTTCAAGGGAAACAAACCACGGAGTTCGTGGGAGGAAACCTCGCTCAACCTGCCATTGAGTCAAAGGGATCGGCCAACTGGAGCGACGGAGAAAGGGACGGCTTTGGGTTCTCTTAAATCAGTGGTTCTCCACCTTCCAAATGCTGTGACCCCTTAATACAGTTCCTTATGTTGTGGTGACCCCCGACCATAACATTATTTTCATTGCTATTTCATAACTGTAATTTTTCTCCTGTTACGAATCATCTTGTAAATATCCGATATGCAGGATGTATTTTCATTCATTTGACACAAAGGCTGAGAGGGGATATGATAGCCATGTATAAATATGTGAGAGGAAGCCACAGGGAGGAGGAGGGAGCAAGCTTGTTTTCTGCTTCCTTGGAGACTAGGACACAATGGAATAATGGCTTCAAACTACAAGAGAGGAGATTCCACCTGAACATGAGGAAGAACTTCCTGACTGTGAGAGCCGTTCAGCAGTGGAACTCTCTGTCCCGGAGGGAGTGTGGTGGAGGCTCCTTCTTTGGAAGCTTTTAAGCAGAGGCTGGATGGCCATCTGTCAGGGGTGCTTTGAATGCAATATTCCTGCTTCTTGGCAGAATGGGGTTGGACTGGAGGATGGCCCAGGGGGTCTCTTCCAACTCTAGGATTCTATGATTCTATGAAATACTCCATACACCCAAATTTGAATACTGGTGGGGTTGAGGGAAGGATTGATTTTGTCATTTGGGAATTATGGTTGCTGGGATTTATAGTTCACCTGCAATATCAAAGAGCATTCTGAACTCCACCAACAATGGAATTGAACCAAACTTGGCACACAGAGCTCCCATGACCAACGGCTTGGTTCGCAGCTTGGGAGTGATCCTGGACTCATCGCTGAGCCTGGAACCCCAGGTCTCAACGGTGGCTGGGAGAGCTTTTGCGCAATTAAAACTTGTGCACCAGTTGCGCCCGTACCTCGGGAAATCTGATCTGGCCACAGCGGTCCACGCTCTTGTTACATCCTGTATAGACTACTGCAACGCACTCTACGTGGGGTTGACCTTGAAGACTGTTCGGAAACTTCAACTGGTCCAGCGAGCGGCAGCCAGATTGCTCACTGGAGCGACATACAGGGAGCACACCACCCCCCTGTTGTGTCAGCTCCACTGGCCGCCAATCCAATTCCGAGCACAATTCAAGGTGCTGGTCTTGACCTACAAAACCCTTTACTGTTCCGGTCCAGTGTATCTGTCCGAACGTATCTCCCTCTACGTCCCACCTCGGAGTTTGAGATCATCTGGGGAGGCCCTGCTCTCGACCCCACCACTGTCACAAGCGAGGCTGGTGGGGACAAGGAGTAGGGCCTTCTCGGTGGTGGCCCCTCACCTGTGGAACTCACTCCCGGGGAAAATTAGGGCATCAACATCCCTCCTCACCTTCAGGAGGAAGGTAAAGATGTGGTTGTGGGACCAGGCCTTCGGGCAATTTGATATGCACAACCAGATGGATAGGACTGAAAGGAACTGACAATTGTGGACTGGAATTTGAACTATGAGATTGCAGAAACACTGACAATCAATGAGAAGAATGGTTTGTATTGGTTTTATTGCTTTTATTGCTTTTATGGTTGTTTTTGCCTTACAATAATTATTGGTTTCTGTTCATTGTTGTTATTGTTAGAATTGCTGTTTTCTGTTAACTGATGTTATTTGTCTTATTGCTGTTATGTGATGCGGGCATCGAATTGTGCCTTGCTTTTGTGAGCCGCCCTGAGGCCCCCCCCCCCCCCCCCCCCCCGGGGTGAGAAGGGCGGGGCAGAAGCAACCGAAATAAATAAAAACAGAAAATACTAGAAGGGTTTGGCGGGCATTGACCTTGGGTTTTGGAGTTATAGTTCACCTCCATCCATAGGAATGGAGAATAGTTCACCTCCACCCACCTCATAGGAAACCTGCTACAGAACAGGAGCTTTTTTGTTGAGTTCCCGGGCCAGAGAAGCAGATGGCGGAAAGAGAAGAACGGCCTGCCTCAGGGGAGCGTGCTTGCTCCATCCATGTTCAACATCTACACAAATGACCAGCCACTGCCAGAAGGGACAGAGAGCTTCATCTATGCTGATGATCGTGCCATCACCACTCAAGCAGGGAACTTTGAGATGGTAGAACAGAAGCTCTCCGAAGCTCTAGGTGCTCTTACTGCCTATGACAGGGAAAACCAGCTGATCCCTAATCCATCTAAAACACAGACATGTCCTTTTCATCTCAAGAACAGAGAAGCATTCCGAGCTCTGAGGATGACCTGGGAAGGAATCCCACTGGAGCATTGCAGCGCACCCAAATACCTGGGAGGAGTCACTCTGGACCGTGCTCTGACCTACAAGAAGCACTGCCTGAACATCAAGCAAAAAGTGGGTGCCAGAAACAATATCATACGAAAGCTGACTGGCACAACCTGGGGATCACAACCAGATACAGTGAAGACATCTGCCCTTGCGCTATGCTACTCTGCAGCTGAGTACGCATGCCCAGTGTGGAACACATCTCACCACGCTCAAACAGTGGATGTGGCTCTTCATGAGACATGGAGTGCCTGCGCCCTACACCACAGGAGAAATTGCACTGCTTAGCCGGTATTGCACCACCTGACATCTGCCGGGAAGGAGCAGCCAATAGTGAAAGGACCAAGGCAGAGACATCTCCAGCTCATCCCCTGTTTGGGTCTCAGCCAGCACATCAACGACTTAAATCAAGACATAGTTTTCTTAGATCTACAGAGACACTCGCTGGAACACCCCAGCAAGCGAGAGTCCAAAAGTGGCAGGCCCAAACCCAGCACCTCAATTCATGGGTGATACCAGATGAGAGACTTCCCCCTGGGCACACAGAGGACTGGGCGACTTGGAAGGCACTGAACAGACTGCGCTCTGGCACCACGAGATGCAGAGCCAACCTTCAGAAATGGGGCTACAGGGTGGAATCCTCGGCATGTGAGTGTGGAGAAGAGCAAACCACTGACCACCTGCTGCAATGCAACCTGAGCCCTGCCACATGCACGATGGAGGACCTTCTTGCGGCAACACCAGAGGCACTCCAAGGGGACAGATACTGGTCAAAGGACATTTAAACAACTACCAAATTTGCAAAGTCTGTATTTTTTTTTCCTTTTCCTTTTTAATCTGTGTGTTTGTTTTGCTCTGTTAGAATTGTAATACAATGGTATGGTTACTGATGACATGATAAATAAAATACCTCCATCCAGACAGCACTGTGGACTCAAAACAATGATGCATCTGGACCAAACTCGGCACAAATACTCAATATGCCCAGATATGGACATGTGGTTTGGGGAAGATAGCCCTTGACATTTGGGAGTTGTAGTTGCTGGGATTTATAGTTCACATACAATCAAAGAGCATTCTGAACCACGACCAACAGAAAATACTGTGTTTTCTAATTGTCTTTCACGACCCCTCTGGCACCCCCTCACGACCCCCCCCCCCCCCGGGGTCCCGACCCCCAGGTTGAGAAACACTGTCTTAAATTAATAGGACTGCTTTAGGATGCCTCTGCATTGTAGAATGAATGCAGTTTGGCACCACCTTCAGTGTGAAGGAATTGTAAGTTGAGTTTCCTTATGGAGAGAAAAAGCAAGGTATAAATAAACATAATAATAATAATAATAATAATAATAATAATAATAGGTTCTTGTAGGTTTTTTCGGGCTATAGGGCCAAGTTCTAGAGGCATTTCTCCTGACGTTTCGCCTGCATCTATGGCAAGCATCCTCAGAGGTAGTGAGGTCTCGTGGAATGAGGACAATGGGTTATATATCTGTGGAATGACTGGGGTGGGGCACAGAGCTCTTCTCTGCTGAAGCTAGGTGTGAATGTTTCAGCTGACCACCTTCATTAGCATTTGAAGGCCTGCCTGAGCCTGGGAAAATGTTCTGTTGAGAGGTGTTAATCTGTGCCTGGTTTTTTCCTCTCTCTTGTTTTGCTGTTATAATTTTAGAGTTTTTTAATACTGGTAGCCAGATTTTGTTCATTTTCATGGTTTCCTCCTTTCTGTTGAAATTGTCTACCTGCTTCTTGTGGATTTCAATGGCTTCTCTGTGTAGTCTGACATGGTGGTTGTGAGAGTGGTCCAGCATTTCTGTGTTCTCCAATAATACTCTGTGTCCAGGTTCTTTCACCAGGTGCTCTGCTATGGATGACTTCTCTGGTTGAAGAAGTCTGCAGTGCCTTTCATGTTCCTTGATTCGTGTATGGGCAATGCTGCTGCATTTGGGGGTCCCTCTGGAGAATCATAGAATCATAGAATCAAAGAGTTGGAAGAGACCTCATGGGCCATCCAGTCCAACCCCATTCTGCCAAGAAGCAGGAATATTGCATTCAAATCACCCCTGACAGATGGCCATCCAGCCTCTGCTTAAAAGCTTCCAAAGAAGGAGCCTCCACCACACTCCAGGGCAGAGAGTTCCACTGCTGAACGGCTCTCACAGTCAGGAAGTTCTTCCTAATGTTCTTGTCCACAGCTGCATGGTACACGGGAGACTCCTGCAGAGGTGAGAGGATCCCTCTTGTCCTTTGCTGAACGTAGCATTTGTTGGATTTTCTTGGTGGGTTTGTAGATTGTTTGTATGTTGTGTTTCCTCATCAGCTTCCCTATGCGGTCAGTGGTTCCCTTGATGTATGGCAAGGAAAAGTGTTCCTGCCATACATCAAGGGAACCACTGACCGCAGAGGGAAGCTGAACAAAATCTGGCTACCAGTATTTAAAAAAAACTCTAAAATTACAACAGCAAAACAGCAGAGAGGAAACAACCAGGCACATCTTAACACCTCTCAACAGAACATTTTCCCAGGCTCAGCCAGGCCTTCAAATGCTAATGAAGGTGGTCAGCTGAAACATTCACCCCTAGCTTCAGCAGAGAAGAGCTCTGTGCCCCACCCTGGTCATTATTCCACAGATATATAAACCCTTTTTCCTAGTTCCAACAGACCTCACTACCTCTGAGGATGCTTGCCATAGATGCAGGCGAAACGTCAGGAGAAATGCCTCTAGAACATGGCCATATAGCCTGGAAAAACCTACAAGAACCTAGTGATTCCAGCCATGAAAGCCTTCGACAATAATAATAATAATAATAATAATAATAATCCAAGAACAAGCTATTAGAACCAATGCCATCAAAGCCAGAATTGAAAATTCGGCGACAGATAATAATGTTAATAATACTAAAAATAATAATGTTGTTGTTGTTGTTGTTGTCGTCGTTGTTGTTGTTGTTGGCAGTGTAGATAGGGCCATAGACTCCTACCATACAGTCTGAACTGCATTATATATGCATCTACACTGACCATATAGTGTAGTTTTGTTGAACTGCATCACAAGGTGGGGCCGCTGCCGGCTGGAGTTGGGATCCAAAAGGGAACTTTTCCCAACTCTGTCTGAGTGACTGTGTCTTCCATCACGTTCTGCTCCTTTTTTGCGCTCTGTGTGTGTGTGTGTGCATTTCCTTTTGGCACGGGCACACCACTCATTTCGGGGGTGTGCAAAAGGAAAGCTAATTATAAAAGCCATAAAAACGTCAGGGCGGCAAGAGCCATAAAATAAAGCAAGACAGCTGCCGCCCGCCTGATAAAAACAAAACATTAATTAAAATGTTCCCATCTGATAAAGCAAAGGCTGGCCTCCCGAGGGAGAGGTTTCTATGCTGCAAAAGGCTGCCCAAAATAGAGAGATCTGGAGCAAAAGGCCTCACCATTGAGACCTAAATGGACCTCACGGGGACATGGAGACATCCTTCGGCTAACCGGTTTTCCAACCCAGAAAGGGGTGCGCTTAGAGATCGCAATCCCACTTGCGGATGGAGTCTGTGTTTGTCTTTCATGCAACTCACCACGTGAAATGCAAGAAAACCACAGGTATATTTTGCATCCAGGTGGAGCAACTCTGGAAAACATACGTAATAAATATGTAGTTTAATCTGAATCCCAAGAGCAGACACTGGGGCCCCTTCTACACAGCCATATATTCCAAATTATCAGAGCAAATAATTGTTGTTGTTGTTCATTCGTTCAGTCGTCTCCGACTCTTCGTGACCTCATGGACCAGCCCACGCCAGAGCTCCCTGTCGGCTGTTACCACCCCTAGCTCCCCCAAGGTCAGTCCAGTCACCTCAAGGATGCCATCCATCCATCTTGCCCTTGGTCGGCCCCTCTTCCTTTTGCCTTCCACTTTCCCCAGCATCATTGTCTTCTCTAGGCTTTGCTGTCTCCTCATGATGTGGCCAAAGGACTTCCACTTTGTCTCTAGTCTCCTTCCCTCCAGTGAGCAGTCGGGCTTTATTTCCTGGAGGATGGACTGGTTGGATCTTCTCGCAGTCCAAGACACTCTCAGAACTTTCCTCCAGGACCACAGCTCAAAAGCCTCTCTCTTCCTTCGCTCAGCCTTCCCTAAAGTCCAGCTCTCACATCCGTAGGTGACTACAGGGAATACCATGGCTTGGACTAGGCAATGGACCTTCATTGCTAGTCTGATGTCTCTACTCTTCACTATTTTATCGAGACTGGACATGGCTCTCCTCCCAAGAAGGAAGCGTCTTCTGATTTCCTGGCCACAGTCTGCATCTTCAGTCATCTTTGCGCCTAGAAATACAAACCCTGTCACGGCCTCCACGTTTTCTCCCTCTGTTTCCCAGTTGTCAATCATTCTTGTTGCCATAATCTTGGTTTTTTTGACGTTTAGCTGCAACCCAGCTTTTGTGCTTTCTTCTTTCACCTTGATGAGAAGGCTCCTCAGCTCCTCCTCGCTTTCGGCCATCAGAGTGGTGTCATCTGCATATCTGAGGTTGTTAATGTTTCTTCCAGCCATTTCCACCCCAGCTTTGCATTCATCCAGCCCCGCACATCCTCGCATGATGTGTTCTGCATACACGTTAAAAAGGTTGGGTGAGAGTATGCAGCCTTGCCGGACGCCTTTCCCAATCTTGAACCAGTCTCCTGTTCCGTGGTCAGTTCTGACTGTTGCTCCTTGGTCCTTGTCCAGATTCCTCAGGAGAGAGGGAAGGGGGCTTGGGATGATATTACACATTATTTTATTATTACACATTATTATAATATTACACATTATTTCCTTTGAACCAGATTATATGAGTCTTCACTGCTTCATGCAGTCATTTATTTATTGACAGTATTTATATTCCGCCCTTCTCACCCCGCAGGGGACTCAGGGAAGATTACAATGTACATATACGTGGCAAACATTCAATGCCATAGACGCACAACATATATAGACAGACACGCAGAGGCTATTTATCAATCCAGCTTTTTGATGAGGATATTCTGGCCGCCAGGGGAGCTGTTGCTTCACCGTCCATTTGTGACACTGATAAAGTACTTCCTCATTTTTTGCATGCTTGCTGGAGATTTGTATGGTCTTGTAAATTAGTTGAATTAGCCTCCCCGCATAAGCGGTACCTAAATTTCCTACTTGACAGATGCAACTGTCTTTCAGGCTGCAAAGGTTGACAGCAAGCTACACAAATTGGTTGGAAGCTCACTCCAACCCGGGCTGGCTTCGAACTCATGACCTTTCAGTCAGTAGTGATCTTAATGCCATACTAGCCTTGGATGCAGAGAAGGCCTTCGATAATTTAAACTGGGATTTTTAAAAAATATTAATATAAGAATTAGATATGGGAGATGAATTCAACAATGCAATAAAGGCAATATATGATTTACAAAAAGCTAAATTAAGAATTAATGGGCAAATGACAGAAGAGTTTGATGTATTGAAGGGGACTAGAGAAGGATGCCCCTTATCATCATTAATATTTATAATGTCTTTAGAATTGTTAATGAAAGCTATAACCGGTCCAAGGTTTGAATATGGGGAGAGTGTTGGTGAGCTCCCTCTGTCAGCTCCAGCTCCCCATACATGAGAGAAGCCTCCCACAAGGATAGTAAACATCAAAAACATCCAGGCATCCCCTTGGAGACAGCCAATTCTCTCATACCAGAAGCAACTTGCAGTTTCTCAAGTCGCTGCTGACATGACAAAAAATAACTGCTTTAATAATCTGGATTATATGGCAGTGTAGAAGGGCCCATAGATCCATCCTTCACGGATCACATTGTGTGTATTATCTCCACGGCAGGGAAAAGGTGGCCTGCAAAGAGGCGCTGCCTGCATCATCTCGGATCTTGGTAAACAGAGTTGTAAACTTGGAAGAGTCCTGGGTTGGAGGCTGAGCTCACGGAGCATCTGTGCGCAAGCTGTGGGTGTGCGTGAGCCTGACCCCATTCGTGGGGAAACATTCAAGTTCATGAACCCACGGGATCGACTCCAAGCAGCCGCCGACTGATCCAAAGCGTGGCCTCGGAACGGCCCTTCGTGGAAACATCTGGAGAAGAAAAAGCTGTCTACAAGTCCATGAATCTCTTCCTCTTAATCGTCTTCATGTGGCGCAAGGAGAACCACATCCATGCCAGGAACACAGTCTGTGTCAGTCATAGGTCCATCTTCACTCTTGAATGAATGTTGAATGAACTGCTGAACCCTGGCAGCTGTCGTTTGCTGAGGAGCCAGAGTGAAAGACCTTGGAAAACTACGACTCCCAGGATTCCCTGTCATTGAGGCATGGCAACGAAAGTGGTGTCAAGCTGCATTCATTCTAAGTTCAGATGCACCCCTTGCAAAACTACGACTCCCAGGATTCCCTGTCATTGTGGCATGGCAACAGAAGTGGTGTCAAGCTTCATTCATTTTGAGTTAGACGATCCCTCATTGTCCGAGGATGATGGTCTTCCTGGCGGTGGGTCCGTAGGTGACCGTGGAGCCCTATTCTTGACCTGCATGTTCTCCCACAGCGAGGGCATTGGTTTCCAGGTGGAAGGCGGTCCCGGTCGGGGTTGGCTTGACGTGCCTTCCTCCTGGCACGTTTCTCTCTTTCACCCTCCACTCGTGCCTCCTCGAATTCTGCAGCACTGCTGGTCACAGCTGACCTCCAGCTGGAGCACTCACAGGCCAGGGCTTCCCAGTTCTCAGTGTCTATGCCAGAGTTTTTAAGGTTGGCTTTGAGCCCATCTTTAAATCTCTTTTCCTGCCCAACAACATTCCATTTTCCGTTATTGATTTGGGAGTACGGTGGTCAGGCATCCGGACAACATGACCAGTCCAGCGGAGTTGATGGCGGAGGACCATCGCTTCAGTGCTGGTGGTCTTTGCTTCTTCTTCCAGCATGCTGACATCTGTCCGCTTGTCTTCCCAAGAGGTTTGCAGGATTTTTTGCAGGCAATGCTGATGGGATCGTTCCAGGAGTTGCGTATGATTTCTGTAGACAGTCCATGTTTCGCAAGCGTATAGCAGGGTTGGGAGGACAATGGCTCTATCAACAAGCCCCTTGGTCTCTCTATGGATGTCCTCAACACTCTCTGCTTCATTCAGAAGAATGCTGCACTCACACAACTCAGGTGGTGTTGTATTTCAGTGTCAGTATTGACTTTTGTAGAGAGGTCATCGAATCATAGAATAGAATCCAAGAGTTGGAAGAGACCTCCTGGGCCATCCAGTCCAACCCCATTCTGCCAAGAAGCAGGAATATTGCATTCAAATCACCCCTGACAGATGACCAGCCAGCCTCTCTTTCAAAGCTTCCAAAGAAGGAGCCTCCACCACTCTCTGGAGCAGAGAGTTCCACTGTTGAACGGCTCTCACAGTCAGGAAGTTCTTCCTCATGTTCAGGTGGAATCTCCTCTCTTGTAGTTTGAAGCCATTGTTCCCTTGCGTCCTAGTCTCCAGGGAAGCAGAAAACAAGCTTGCTCCCTCCTCCTCCCTGTGGCTTCCTCTCACATATTTATACATGGCTATCATATCTCCTCTCAGCCTTCTCTTCTTCAGGCTAAACATGCCCAGCTCCTTAAGCCGCTCCTCATAGGGCTTGTTCTCCAGACCCTTGATCATTTTAGTTGCCCTCCTCTGGACACATTCCAGCTTGTCAATATATCTCTTGAATTGTGGTGCCCAGAATTGGACACAATATTCCAGGTGGCTGCCAAGGTGGCGGAAATGGTCAACATATTCTAATGTTACACCATTAAGCTGTATCCCTGGCATTGGAGAGGGATTGGCTGGTGACTGCTGGAAGAGCACTTTGGTTTTCTTGATGTTCAGTGAGAGGCCGAGCTGCTCGTATGCTTCTGCAAAGGTGTTTAGAGTGGCTTGTAGGTCTTCTTCTGAATGTGCATAGATGATGTTGTCATCAGTATACTCGAGTTCTATAATAGATGTTGTTGTAACCTTGGTTTTGGCTTTCAGATAGATTATTTCCACTCCAGTGGGAAGCTTCCCATTTTACAGCCCAGATGCATCCCCTTGTGAAACTACAATGGGTCAAGAATAGGGTTCCACAGTCACCTATGGACTCACTGCCAGGACACCACACTTGGAAGACAATCTTACTCAGACAACAAGGGATCACCTAAGTAAGAAGTAAGTAAGTAAGTAAGTACCCCTCATCAATATCATCTCAAAGACATTTTCCTGGAAGAATGTCGAGGGACTGAATTGAGAACCGTCATTCCAGAGGTTACAGTCACTCCTCCTGATAATCATCTCAAAGTTTGACTGCTTGTTGTTCGCTCCACGCATATGGCATTGGTTGGAACCACGATGGGAGCCATTAAAGACGTCTGCATTGAGGCCAAGACCTCTGAGGAACTTCATGCCGTCACTCTACTTTCCTGGGAACGTGCATTTCGGACGAATCCAACTGACATCCTCATTGATGGTCCTCGCTAAATAGTAAACATGTTCCGTGGAATCAATTTTCCTGGGAAAAAGAGCAAATGGCACGGGGCTTTCATCTCACGAACGCCGGGAAAGCAGATGATCCCAGGCGCGGAGCAAAGGATCTGCTTGCCATCTGTAGGCAAAGGGATCCATGTGGGAGGGATCAGCTGTTGCCAGCTTCATGCGCGCAATGGGTCCACAGAGTTCACAGAATCACAGAATCGGACGTGACCCCCAAAGGCCATTAGTCCAAGCTCACTCTGCCAGGAAGAAAGACATGCTCCAAGCATTCCTGACAGATGTCCATCCACTTTAACCACTCTGTAGTTGTGCAAAAGACCTTGCACAACTATTTATTGATTGATTTATTTACAGTATTTATGTTCTGCCCTTCTCACCCCACAGGGGACTCAGGGCCGATCACAATGCATATATACAGAGGCGGCCCTAGGTAATTTTCAACAGTAAGCAAACAGTATTTTGCCCCCCCCCCCCCCCCCCAACCAATCATTGATATATATTTTCTGTTTGTCATATTTGGTTCAATTCCATCATTGGTGGAGTTCAGAATGCTCTTTGATTATAAGTGAACTATACATCCCAGTAACTACACTTGCCGCATTTGCTCCCTTGCCTGGCCCGCTTTGGGTCCAGAGGCATGCCTGAAGACCCCGGCGTGTGCACCAAAAGTCACCTCTTCTCCTGACTTTCTCCTCAGCCATTGGGACCGAGAGAGAGAGAGAGAGAGAGAGAGAGAGAGAGAGAGGTGGAGATGCCCACCTTTCCTGAAGGTAGGTGCAAAAACAAAGGAGGGAGCGGAGGTGGGAGATACCTCCAGCCGGAGGGGCTCTCTCTCTCTCTCTCTCTCTCTCTCTCTCTTGGTCCCAATGGCTGAAGAGAAAGTCAGGAGAAGAGGCGACTTTTTGATAGGTGGAGATGCCCACCTTTCCTGAAGGTAGGCGCAAAAACAAAGGAGGGAGCGGAGGTGGGAGATACCTCCAGCCGGAGGGGCTCTCTCTCTCTCTCTCTCTCTCTCTTGGTCCCAATGGCTGAAGAGAAAGTCAGGAGAAGAGGCGACTTTTTGATAGGTGGAGATGCCCACCTTTCCTGAAGGTAGGCGCAAAAACAAAGGAGGGAGCGGAGGTGGGAGATACCTCCAGCCAGAGGGGCTCTCTCTCTCTCTCTCTCTCTCTCTCTCTCTTGGTCCCAATGGCTGAAGAGAAAGTCAGGAGAAGAGGCGACTTTTGGTGCGCACGCTGGGGTCTTCAGACACGCCTCCGGACCTGAAGTGGGCCAGGCGTGGCAGCTCCGCCCCTTGGCCCACCCGTGGATTGGGGAGAGGAGAGGAGGCGGGTGGAGCGCCAGGGGATCGGGAAAGGGAGCTGATCATGGAGAAGGGATCGAACGTGGAGAATGATTGAGCGCCGGCTCTGCTCGCGCACCCGGTGGCCGGGTGGAGCAGGAACGAGAAGGGCTAGGTGAGGCTCAAGGGCCCGGCCCCTTTGGGAAAAGGATCACCCAGCAGTGAGGCAAGAAAGCCGAGGCTCCCCCCGGACTGCGAGGGCTGTTGTGAGCTGGGGGGGCGCTCCTCAAGTGGCAGTCGAGGGGCATTTACAGAGGCACCTCTGCGCCCCTGGCAAAAAAAAGTGTTCTGCGACCGCTTACTTCGTGTAATGGACGAGCCGCCCCTGCATATATACATGGCAAACACTCAATGCCATAGACACACAACATATAGAATCATAGAATTGGACAACAGATGCACAGAGGCTATTTAACTTCCCAGCTTCATGAGGGAATGCTTTGAATTCTGGCCACCGGGGGAGCTGTTGCTTTACCATCCCCTTGTGACACCAATGGAGTACTTCCTCATTCTTTTGCACACTGCTGGAGAGTTTTATGGCATTGTAAATTAGCTAAATTAGCCTCCCTTAATAAGTGGTACCTGTTTATTATTATTTATTTATTTTGTATACTTCTACCCCGCCCTTCTCAACCCCCGAGGGGTGACTCAGGGCGGCTTACAAAGTGGCACAATTTGGTGCCTACACAAATATAATAACATATAAAAACAGCAATTAAATGGTTAACAATTAAAACAATTAAAACAGCAATATATCTCACAGTCAATAGCCAATCTCAAGCACAGCGTTCGCCAACTCAGAGTCCATACTTCGTTCCACATTGTCTATTCCTATCCGTCGTCACCGTCCTTTATTCATCTGCCAGATTGCCCAAATGCCTGGTCCCACATCCATGTTTTTAATTTCTTTCTGAAGGAAAGGAGGGATATTGCTGATCTAACTTCCCCGGGGAGTGAATTCCATATGTGAGGAGCCACCACTGAGAAGGCCCTGCTCCTCGTCCCCGCCAATCTCACTTGTGACAGAGGCGGGGCCGAGAGCAGGACCTCCCCAGAGGATCTCAGACTCCGAGGTGGGACGTAGAGGGAGATGCGTTCAGACAGATACGCTGGGCTGGAACCGTATAGGGTTTTGTAGGTCAAAACCAGCACTTTGAATTGGGACTCCGCCTGTGATTGAACCTGTGGATGTGTTTCAGTCTCCTGATGTTTCTGTGTCTGATGTGGGCAATGAGGAGGGAAATCAGTCTCCTGTTGCTTCTGATATGGGGGATGCTGGGACTGACTCTGAGGTGCAAGATGGAGACACTTTGGTCAATGTGTTTTCATGCAGACACTGACAGAGAGGCTTCGGTGCAAAGGGCAGATTCTCATGAGAATGTTCCTGTCAGGCCTTGGGAGGAAGGGTTACTCCCTCCGCATGGGAGCTGTCCAGATTCTAGTTTGGAAAACAGTCTGACACCTGGAAAAGCTAATGAGGAGTCAGATAAACAGAGTCAGTGGCTGGAGATTAGCCAGAATCGACAAGAGGCCCAATGTTTACATAGATCCGAAAGAATTCATCAGTTAAAGTCAAAGACTGGAGGAAAACAAAACCAGTTTTTGGGATTTAAGGTTTGCCTTTAGAGAATCTTATCAGATCAGGCATCGTTTGGAAACCAATTGTAAGCCTCAAGGAATTTCTGTTCAAGTACTCTCGTCTTCATGGATTTTTCTAGCCTTTCAAGGTGACTAGCAGCATCTGGTCTGTTCTTGCTTCTTGGTTGATTTCTGTCTGGATAATCATTGCCTTGGATTGTATTTTCTTGCTGTCTGGACATTGCTTTTGATTGCTACGTTTGGACACTGTCTTATCTTGCTGCCGTTGAATGCCTTATTGCTTTTTGGAATCTTATCTATCTTCACAAGCCTTTGTTTCTACTGGCTCTTTTGCTAAGCTTTAATAAAAAGGATTGTACCTTGATTCAACGTGTGGTGTGATTATGGTCAGAGGGGCTATTTCCAGTTCTGGAGTGCAACAGTACCTAAATTGGGTTGTTGTAGGTTTTTCCGGGCTATATGGCCATGTTCTGGAGGCAATTTTTCTCTAGGATTCCGGCCATGAAAGCCTTCGACAGTACCTAAATTTCCTACTTGACAGATGCAACTGTCTTTTGGGCTGCAAAGGTCGACAGCAAGCTAGACAAATGGTCGGGAGCTTACTCCAACCTGGGCTAGTTTTGAACTCAGTGGTGATTTTAATGTGGCTGACTCCCAACCAGCTGCGCCACAACTACATCTTCCAGAATCCCATAGGATGGAGACATGGAAGTTAAAGTGGTGTCCAGCCGCATTAATTCCGTAGTGTGTAGACGAACCCAGAGTCAAACAGGAAAGCCTTGTATCAAGCCAAGCATAACTGTGTGTGATTAATGGAGAGGAAGGAATCCCATAAACCTTTTGAACCTCCGTGATGGTTCACGATGGAGGAAATGCACAGGGAATGAATGAATGAACAAATGAATGAATGAATGACCTTCCTCGGTTTTCCATTTGTGGTTTGTATGATTTTGAGGATTTGACTCAGGGTTGAAGAGAGGGGAAAGTGGTGATTTCAGCGATTACACAACCCAAAGCAGGATATCTGAATCACAACCGAGAATTACGAATCCATCACTCTTCCAGAATGCCATGGACTCGTGCCTCTTAATCATCAGCGTCTGCTCCAAATCTGGAACCACTGAAGAACGGAATTGGAAGGGAACCCAAAGAGTTATCCAATCCAACTGCATTCGACCACGCAGGAAGACACCAACCAAGCCCTCCAAACCAATACAATTTATTTATCATGTCAGGAGCAAACCAAACAATTGTGTTGCATTTTTAAACAAAGAAACAAACAAACAAAACTCAAAGTTTGCAAGCTTGGTGGTTGATTAGATGTCCTTTGACCAGTCTCTGGCTACTTGGAGTGCCTCTGGTGTTGCCGCAAGAAGGTCCTCCATTGTGCATGTGGCAGGGCTCAGGTTGCATTGCAGCAGGTGGTCAGTGGTTTGCTCTTCTCCCCACTCGCATGTCGTGGATTCCACTTTGTGGCCCCATTTCCTAAGGTTGGCTCTGCATCTTGTGGTGCCCGAGCTCAGTCTGTTCAGTGCCTTCCAAGTCGCCCAGTCCTCTGTGTGCCCAGGGGGGAGTCTCTCATCTGGTATCAGCCATGGATTGAGGTTCTGGGTTTGAGCCTGCCACTTTTGGACTCTTTCTTGCTGGGGAGTTCCAGCGAGTGTCTCTGTAGATCTTAGAAAACTATGTCTTGATTTAAGTCGTTGACGTGCTGGCTGATACCCAAACAGGGGATGAGCTGGAGATGTCTCTGCCTTGGTCCTTTCACTATTGGCTGCTACTTCCCGGTGGATGTCAGGTGGTGCAATACCAGCTAAGCAGTGTAATTTCTCCCGTGGTGTAGGGTGCAGACACCCCATGATAATGCAGCATGTCTCATTAAGAGCCACATCCACTCTTTTAGCGTGGTGAGATGTGTTCCACACTGGGCATGCATACTCCGCAGCAGGGTAGCATAGTGCAAGGGCAGATGTCCAATGGATCTGATCGATTTGGCAGGGACTATCTCCATTCATTAATCCCCTGTCATCCCAACGTGTGACTGGCTGAAAAGGTCCCAGTTTCTCTCTTCTTCTTCTTCCTGCCTTCCCCTGTGCATTCAGACAGCCTTCAATTCGGATAAGCCTTCAAATCTGCAGCAGGGAAAAGGAGAGAGCCAATCTTGCCAGTGTGTTGTCAAAGGCCAAGAAGCAGGAATATTGCACTCAAAGCACCCCTGACAGATGGCCATCCAGCATCTGTTTAAAAGCTTCCAAAGAAGGAATGTCCACCACACTCCGGGGCAGAGAGTTCCACTGCTGAACGGCTCTCACAGTCAGGAAGTTCTTCCTCATGTTCAGGTGGAATCTCCTTTCTTGTAGTTTGAAGCCATTGAAACCATCTAAGATATCTCAAGGTATCTCAACTTATGGACATCTCATAGAATCCTAGAGTTGGGAGAGACCTGGGGGGCCATCATCCAGTCCAACCCCTTTCTGCGAAGAAGCAGGGAAATCACCTTCAAAGCACCCCCGACAGGTGGCCATCCAGCCTCTGCTTCAAAGCGTCCAAGGAAGGAACTTCCACTGGACTCCGAGGCAGAGAGTTCCACAGCTGAACATAGAATCCTAGAGTTGGAAGAGACCTGGTGGGCCATCATCCAGTCCAACCCCATTCTGCCAAGAAGCAGGAATATTGCACTCAAAGCACCCTCAACAGATGGCCATCCAGCCTGTGCTTCAAAGCCTCCAAAGAAGGAGCCTCCACCACACTCCAGGGCAGAGAGTTCCACTGTTGAACGGCTCTCACAGTCAGGAAGTTCTTCCTCATGTTCATATGGAATCTCCTCTCTTGTAGTTTGAAGCCATGGTTCCATTGCGTCTTTGGGTTTTATTTTTTTAGTGCATATCAGGAGTGACTTGAGAAACTGCAAGTCACTTCCAGTGTTAGAGAATTGGTCATCTGTATGGATGTTTATTATTATTTATTATTTATTTCGACCACTTTTACCCCGCCCTTCTCAACCCCTGAAGGGACTCAAGGCGGCTTCTAATTGGCAACAATTCAATGCCGCATAATAAAATACAAAACAGCAATTATAACAGTTAAAAGCATAAACATTAAGGCATAAAGATTAAACCAGTATACTTAACAGTCCACTGAGCTATTACCAGTCTAGCCATATACTATGAGTACTCCATTTAACTTATCCATAATCCATTTCCAAGCCATAGTCAACATTGTCAATTGTCCTTGAAGGCCTGGTCCCACGTCCACGTTTTTACCTTCTTTCTAAAGGTGAGGAGGGATGATGATGACCTAATTTCCCCGGGAAGTGAATTCCACAGGCGGGGGGCCACCACCGAGAAGGCTCTGTCCCTCGTCCCTGCCAAATGTGTTTGAGACAGAGGTGGGGCTCTCCAGGAGATCTTAAACTCCAAGGTGGGACGTAGAAGAAGATATATTCGGACAGGTACATCCAGGGGACGTCGCCCAGGGGATGTTGCTTGGATGTTTTACCATCCTTGTGAGAGGTATCTCTCTTTTCCTACCATGGAAAGCTGAAGCTGACAGAGGGAGCTCATCTGCACTCTTCCCGGATTTGAACCTGCAACCTGTCGGTCTTCAGTCCTACTGGCATGGGGGTTTAACCCATTGCGCCACCCACGGACTTGGGTGAGTCACACTCTCTCAACCTCAGAGGAAAGCAGCTAGAATGGGAACCTGGGCTCGAATCCCTGCTCAGAGTATACAACCCACTGGGGCAAGTCACACACTCTCAGACTTAGAAGTGCACTTAGTGTTGCCATAATGCAAAAACAATGTATTGTAAAAGGCTTTCATGGCTGGAATCACTGGATTGTTGTTGTGTAGTTTCTGGACTGTCTGGCCAATGTGTTGTAGCAGCATTTTCACCTGACGTTTCGCCTGCAACTAACATACCGCATCCTGTGATGTTTCCCATTTTTCCCTTCTAGTTTGAGTTAATTTTTTTGGTAAACAAAATGCAAACACATTTGTAGAAAAAGCAAGTGTGGGGTGGATCTCCAAGGCTGTGCGTAGTTGCACCTCCATCTCCAGATAATAATGGGGGAGAGGAGGAGGCCGGAGGAGGAGAAGCCCGCCCTTGGTTGGCCGGCCGGCCGGGCTGCGTCAGGACCTGCGGTCAAGGCCAGGGCAGGAGTTCAGGCCGCTGGTGGTTTTGCTGAAAGCCTGTTTTGTTTGCTCTGGATTAGGCAGCGGATTCCTCAAAGAAAACATGTTTAAGTCAGCCTGCTTCCCTTCAAGCCGGGGGTCAAGGACGGAACGATGGCTGGGAGCATCGGGGAGGATGGAGAGGGAGGCCGGCCGGCCGGCCAGGGAGATAGAGCATCCAGCCACGGCCAGGCTGGCTTCCCAAGGAGTGCAAAGATTGCTTCCAACTATTGGATTTTGTGGTCCCTCTGGGGATTTAGAGGGATCCTAACCCAAATTGGGGCATCCAACCAGAGTTGCAACACTAAGGCAGCTTACAAAGCGCCTTCCCTTTAATGTCTGGTTGATACCTTACACTTGGTGCACATTCCCTAAAGGGGGTCAGGACGTCTGGACGGGGGTCACAAGATGATGTCAGAAGGGTCGTCAAAGACCATCGAAAACACAGTATTTTCTAGGTTCTTGTGGGTTTTTTCGGGCTATAGAGCCGTGTTCTAGAGGCATTTCTCCTGACGTTTCGCCTGCATCTATGGCAAGCATCCTCAGAGGTTGTGAGGACCTCACAACCTCTGAAGATGCTTGCCATAGATGCAGGCGAAACGTCAGGAGAAATGCCTCTAGAACATGGCTCTATAGCCCGAAAAAATCCACAAGAACCTAGTGATTCCAGCCATGAAAGCCTTCGACAATACACAGTATTTTCTGTTCGTTGTGGGAGTTCTGTGTGGGAAGTTTGGTTCAATTCTATCCTTCGTCGTGTTCAGAATACTCTTTGATTGTAGGTGAACTATAAATCCCAGCAACTACAACTCCCAAATGTCAAGGTCTCTTTCCCCCCAAACTCTACCAGTGTTCACATCTGGGCATATTGAGTATTCATGCCAAGTTTGGTCCAGATCCACCTTTGTTTGAGTCCACAATGATCTCTGGATGTAGGTGAACTACAACTCCAAAACCAAAGGTCAATGCCCACCAAACCCTTCCAGTACTTTCTGTTGGTCATGGGAGAACTGTGTGCCAAGTTTGGTTCAATTCCATTGTTGGTGGAGTTCAGAATGCTCTTTGATTATAGGTGAACTATAAATCCCAGCAACTACAACTCCCAAATGACAAAATCGATTTTTTTTTAGTGATGGACACTCGTTGGCCTGATAGGTGTCTTGTGTCCATATTTGGTGTCAATTCATCCAGTGGTTTTTGAGTTATGTTATGTTATGTTATGTTATGTTATGTTATGTTATGTTATGTTATGTTATGTTGGAGTTCTGTGTGCCAAGTTTGGTTCAGTTCCATTATTGGTGGAGTTCAGAATGCTCTTTGATTGTAGGTGAACTATAAATCCCAGCAACTACAACTCCCAAATGTCAAGCCATCTTTTTCCCAAACTCTGCCAGTATTCACATTTGGGAATATTGAGTATTCATGCCAAGTTTGGTCCAGATCCACCTCTATTTGAGTCCACAGTGTTCTCTGGATGTAGGTGAACTACAACTCCAAAACTCAAGATCAAAACCCACCAAAGCCTTCCAGTATTTTCTGTTAGTTGTGGGAGTTCTGTGAGCCAGGTTTGGTTCAATTCCATCATTGGTGGAGTTCAGAATGCTCTTTGATTGTAGGTTAACTATAAATCCCAGCAACTACAACTCCCAAATGACAAAATCGATTTTTTTGAGTGATGGACACTCGTTGGCCTGATAGGTGTCTTGTGTCCATATTTGGTGGCAATTCATCCAGTGGTTGTTATGTTATGTTATGTTATGTTATGTTATGTTATGTTATGTTATGTTATGTTATGTTATGTTATGTTATGTTATGTTATGTTATGTTATGTTATATGGGAGTTCTGTGTGCCAAGTTTGGTTCAATTCCATTGTTGGTGGAGTTCAGAATGCGCTTTGATTGTAGGTGAACTATAAATTCCAGCAACTACAACTCCAAAATGTCAAGGTCTGTTTTCCCCAAACTCCTCCAGTGTTCACTTTGGGCATATTGAGTATTCATGCCAAGTTTGGTCCAGATCTGTTTGAGTCCACAGTGTTCTCTGGATGTAGGTGAACTACAACTCCAAAACTCAAGGTCAATGCCCACCAAACCCTTCCAGTATTTTCTGTTAGTTGTGGGAGTTCTGTGAGCCAGGTTTGGTTCAATTCTGTGATTGGTGGAGTACAGAATGCTCTTTGAGGAAGAATGAGAAACACTGATTTAGAGGAATCCTAACTCAAGTTTGGGCATCTAATCAGAGTTACAAAACCAATGCAGTTTACTAATTGTTTTCCCTTAAAGGTCAAATTAAAGTGGGTAGAAACTGGTTGCTTGCTACCAGTGGTGCTGTCGCAGCAGCGGAGTCGTCCTCTCATGATACACGCTCCAGTTTGTAATCTTACCGCCAATCTTTGCACTAATTGCAGCTTCTGAACTATCTTCAAAGGTAGCCCCACAAAGAGAGTGTTACAGTAGTCCAAATGGGATGTGACTAAGGCATGGACTACCATGGCCAAGTCTGGCACCTCAAAGTACGGGCACAGCTGGCACACAAGTTTTAGAATATTTAGCTTAATTGTTGTTGCTATTGTTGTTGTTGTTATTATTATTATTATTATTATTTTACCGACACAAAACCACTGGGACCACCTTGACTGGCTTGTGCCAGAGTCCTTGCAGTTAAGTCTTTAAATCCTCGTATTGTGTCAGCTTTTCCAGTTGTTTCTCTGCAATCCTGGGATTGCAACATCAACAATCCATACTTTTACTATTATTATTATTATTATTATTATTATTATTACTACTACTACTACTACTATTATTACTATTATTTGCCTCTCCTTGTGGTTACAGGCTACAGAATAATTAAAACACATAAACATTGTAAAAAAAAATATCACAATCTATATAAATTAAAATGTTATGTTCGTTTGTGGGATTAACAAAACTCAGAAACCACTGGATGAATTGACATCAAATTTGGACACAAGAGTGGTCAACGAGTGACCATCACTCATAAATTTCAGTTTGTCATTTGGGAGTTGTAGTTGCTGGGATTTATAGTTCACCTACAATCAAAGAGCATGCTGAACTCCACCAATGATGGAACTGAACCAAACTTGGGACACAGAACTCCCATGACCAAAAGAAAATATTGGAAGAGTTTGGTGAGCATTGACCTTGAGTTTGGGAGTTGTAGTTCACCTACATCCAGAGGTCACTGTGGACTCGAACAATAATAGATCTGGACCAAATTTGGCATGAATATTCCATATGCTCAAATATGAACACTGGTGGAGTTTGGGGAAAATAGAATCTTGACATTTGGGAGTTGTACTTGCTGGGATTTCACCTACACTCAAAGAGCATTCTGAAACCACACCAACGATAGAATTGGGCCAAACCTCCCACACAGAACCCTCATGTGGGCTACAGCAACGTGTGGCAGGGGACGGCTAGTATTAAAATAAAACATGCTCTATGATTTCCCAATGCAACCATTAAGGAGCCAGGAGCATTGATCTGTGTGAGTGGGGTCACATGGCATTCATTCAAATCACAGAATCATAGAAAGATGGTAGACTCATAGAGTTGGAAGAGACCCCTAAGGGCCATAAAGTCCAACCCCCTGTCTTGCAGGAAGACACAATCTAAGCCTTCCCGACAGGTGGCCACCCAGCCCTGTGGCTCCTGCCTTCTTTGCTCAGAGATAGAAGCAGAGGATGCGTCCAAAAGCCAGGCAGGACACCTTGCATCAGTCAGTCGTGGCTTGGCCGTGGCTCCTCTGGCCGGCCGGCCGGACAGCCCTCCCTTTGCAAAAGGAAGGTGTCAAGGGGAGTCCTGCGGTTTGCAACAGAGAGCGGAATGGCGAGTATGCGAAAAATGCCACCCTTATCTGGCCTTCTCTGCAGTATCGCAACTTAAACTGGCCTTGAACCGGGGTCCAGAATGCAACCTCCGGGCCAAAAGAAACAGGCCAGAAGAGCAGAGGGAGGCAAGGATGCGCAGCGTTGGAAGGGACCCCAGAGGACATCTAGTCCCCTCCCGGTCTGCAAAGTCCTTCTTTTTGCTCACTTGGGCTCCTGGGTCCAAGCGCAAGGGAGGATTTATTTGTCATGTCAGAGCAGCCAGTCCATTATATTACATTTCTAACAGAACAAAGCAAACAAACAGAAAGATACACAACTTGTGAGTTTGGTAGTTGGTTAAATGTCCTTTCACCAGTATCTGGCCACTTGGAGTGCTTCTGGTGTTGCCGCAAGAAGGTCCTCCACTGTGCATGTGGCAGGGCTCAGGTTGTATTGCAGCAGGTGGTCAGTGGTTTGCTCCTCTCCACACTCGCATGTCGAGGATTCTACTTTGTGGCCCCATTTCTTGAGGTTGGTTCTGCATCTCGTGGTGCCAGAGCGCAGTCTGTTCAGCGCCTTCCAAGTCGCCCAGTCTTCTGAGTGCCCAGGGGGGAGTCTCTCATTTGGTATCAGTTCTGGGTTTGAGCCTGCCACTTTTGGACTCTAGCTTGCTGAGGTGTTCCAGCGAGTGTCTCTGTCAATCTTAGAAAACTATGTCTAGATTTAAGTCGTTGGCATGCTGGCTGATACCCAAACAGGGGATGAGCTGGAGGTGTCTCTGCCTTGGTCCTTTCCCTATTGGCTGCTCCTTCCCGGCGGATGCCAGGTGGTGCAATACCGGCTAAGCAGTGTAATTTCTCCAGTGGTGTAGGGCGCAGACACCCCGTGATAATGCGGCATGTCTCATTAAGAGCCACATCCACTGTTTGAGCGTGGTGAGATGTGTTCTACACTGGGCATGCGTACTCAGCAGCAGAGTAGCACAGCGCAAGGGCAGATGTCTTCACTGTGTCTGGTTGTGATCCCCAGGTTGTGCCAGTCAGCTTTCGTATGATATTATTTCTAGCACTCACCTTTTGCTTGATGTTCAGGCAGTGCTTCTTGTAGGTCAGAGCACGGTCCAGAGTGACTCCCAGGGATTTGGGTGCGCTGCAATGCTCCAGTGGGATTCCTTCCTTCCCAGGTAATAATCCTCAGAGCTCGGGATGCTTCTCTGTTCTTGAGATGAAAGGCACATGTCTGTGTTTTAGATGGGTTAGGGATCAGCTGGTTTTCCCAGGGAGGAAAACTGGTTGGTCTCTCTCGGTAAGAAGGGTCTTCAAAACCCTGGGTGCATCCGCACTGCAGACTTAATGCAGTTTGACTCCATTTGAACTCAGTGCTATGGAATCCCAGGAGTTGTCGTTTGGTGAAGCACCTGCATTCTTTGGTAGAAGAGGCAAAGACCTTGCAAAGCTACACATCCCAGGATTTCCATAGCATTGGGCCATAGCAGTCCAACTGGTGTCAAGCTGCATTAACTCTGCAGTGTAGATGCACCCAGAGAATCAACTGCTGGACAGCTCAAGCCGCCAGGAAGTCCTTCCTCGTGTTTCTATGGGGTCTCTTTCCTTGCAGTTTGGAACCCGTTGCTCCATTCCATCCTAAGGTACGTCTACACAAGAGTTAATGTAGTTTGGTACCACTTTTAACCGCTATGCCTCAATGCTATGGAATCATAGGCTTTGTAGTTTGGTGAGGGACCACTGCTATTTGTCAGAGAAGGGGAAAGATCTTGGAAAACTAGAAACTCCCAGCAGTGAGAGCCATTAAACTGCTCTTATTCTGAATTGATTCTATAGTGTGAATGTACCCTTAGCCTCTGAAGTGGCAGAACAATTAGCAAGCTTGAATTATCATTTGGATAGCCATGAAAATTGCAAAAGTCAATCAGTGAGGGTATCTTCATAGGGGCGGCCTGGGCTTTGCTGCCTGGAGGCACCCTCTGTTTGAGAATTGATTCTGTAGTTTGTATGTACCCTTAGCCTTTGGAGCAGCAGAACAATTAACAAGCTTGAATTCACATTTGGGCAGCCATGTAGTTTGCAAAATCAATCAGTGAGGGTATCTGCATAGGGGTAGCCCGGCCTTTGTTGCCTGGAGACACCCTCTGTTTGGGAATTGAGTCTATGGTGCATATGTACCCTTAGCCTTTGGAGTGGCAGAACAATTAGCAAGCTTGAATTTGCATTTGGGTAGCCATGAAGTTTGCAAAGTCAATCAGTCAGGGTATCTGCATACGGGTGGCCTGGCCTTTGTTGCCTGGAGGCACCCTCTGTTTGGGAATTGATTCTGTAGTGCATATGTACCCTTATCCTTTGGAGTGGTAGAACTAATTGTTTGAATTATCATTTGGGTAGTCATGAAGTTTGAAAAGTCAATCAGTGAGGGTATCTGCATAGGGGTGGCCTGGCCTTTGTTGCCTGGAGGCACCCTCTGTTTGGGAGGTCTTAACTGGCTCTTGATTGCTTGTGGTCTGGAGTTCCCCTGTTAACATTCCCTAAACAGAGGGTGCCTCCAGGCAACAGAGGCTAGGCTTGCTGTGATCTTTCAGGAGAAGGAACTCTTTGTCAGCCGGATTTGCCTTGCAACTCCGAACGGCCACTATCTGGGTTGGCCCCAGGCCTCCATTGAGAGGCAAAGCAAGGAGCAACATCTCGTCTCTCTTCGCGGTCCTTTTTGCAACACTGTGGCCAGGAGGTCAGTGGCACCGTGGGCCGCTCTCCAGCCTCCTCCACAACGAGGCGGCCGCCTCACCCGCTGCGCCACTGACCTCCCGGCCACAGTGTTGCAAAAAGGACCAGAAAGAGAGACAAGATGTTGCTCCTTGCTCTGCCTCTCAATGGAGGCCTGGGGCCAACCCAGATAGCGGTCGTTGGGAGTTGCAAGGCGCATCCAGCTGACAAAGAGTTCCTTCTCCTGAAAGGTCACCGCAAGGAGATAAAGGGGGAAAGCGGTGGATGTCTTCCATCTGGCCTCCGTTTCTGCAATAGACATCTGGGATATTTTTGGAGGCACATCTGCATCCAGTTCTAGGTTGCACAGGTGGGACCATGGCACAGGGATGCTTGTTGCACATGGATGTGCTTGGCACATAGTTATGGACTGTGCTCACTCTCACATGGGCTGCCTGGAGCTCCTTCAGCCTGGCAAAATGTTAGAGTCACAGAGTTGGGAGAGACCACATAGATCAAGGGATGTCCTGGTGGCTTTGTATTCTGCTTTGGACAGATCTCACCTGGAATCACATTGTGTCCAGTTCTGGGCACCACAGTTCCAAAGAGATCTTGACAAACTGGAAGGTGTTCCAAAGAGGGTGACTAAAAGGATCAAAGATCTGGAGACCATGAATAATTCCCATGAGGAGTGTCTCAAAGAACCATAGTGTCTCAAAGAACCAAAGAGTGTCTCAAAGAACCAAAGAACCATAGAGCTGGACGAGACCTCATGAGTTGGATCTGTTTAGCCTGTAGAAGAGAAGGTTGAGAGGAGACATGACAGCCATCTATAAATATGGGAAAGGATTCCATAAGGAAGAGGGAGCAGGCTTGTTTTCTGCTGCCCTCGAAACTAGAACTTGGAGCCTTGGGTTCAAGTGGCAGGAAAGGAGATTCCATTGAACATTAGGAAGAACTTCCTTATCATATGAACTGTTCAGCAGTGGAATTCTCTGCCTCAGAGTCTGAAGGAAGCTTCTTCCTTGGAGGCCTTTAAGCAGAGACTGGATGGTCATCTGTCAGGGATGCTTTGATTGTGCTTTTCCACCATTGTACAGGGTTAGATCTGGATGGACCATGTGGTCTCTTCCAACTCATAAGAGCTGTTCAACAGTGGAACTCTCTGCCTCGGAGTCTGGTGGAAGCTTCTTCCTTGGAGGATTTTAAGCAGAGACTGGCTGGTCATCTGTCAGGGATGTTTTGATTGTGCTTTTACATCATCCTACGAGGTTAGACTAGATGGCCCACATGGTCTCTTCCAACTCACACGAGCTGTTCAATAGTGGGACTCTCTGCCTTGGAGTGTGGTGGAAGCTCATTCCTTGTAGACTGGATAGTCATCTGTCAGGGATGTTTTGATTGTGCTTTTCCAGCATTGTACAGGGCTAGACTAGATGGCCCATGTGATCTCTTCCAACTCACATGAGCTGTTCAACAGTGGGACTCTCTGCCTTGGAGTGTGGTGGAAGCTCATTCCTTGGAGGCTGGATGGTCATCTGTCAGGGATGTTTTGATTGTGCTTTTCCAGCATTCTACGAGGTTAGACTAGATGGCCCACAGGGTTTTTTCCAACTCATATGAGCTGTTCAACAGTGGGACTCTCTGCCTCAGAGTGTGGTGGAAGCTCATTCCTTGGAGACTGGATGGTCATCTGTCAGGGATGTTTTGATTGTGCTTTTCCAGCATTCTACAAAGTTAGACTAGATGGCCTATATGGTCTCTTCCAACTCATATGAGCTGTTCAACAGTGGGACTCTCTGCCTCGGAGTGTGGCGGAAGCTCCTTCCTTTGAAATATATAAACAGAGACAGGATGATCATCTGCCAGGGATGTTTTGATTGTGCTTTTCCAGCATTATACAGAGATAGACTAGATGACCCATGTGGTCTTTACCAACTCTATGATTCTATGACGTAGTCCAACCCCCTGACATGCAGGAAAAGCACAACCAAAGCCCCGCTGATAGATGACCATCCAGCCTCATCTTAAAAGCCTCCAAGGAAGTGAATGCCACACTCCAGAGGAAACTTGACTCAGTATTGATTTTGGCCCCTTCTACACTGCCATATAGTCTATATTATCTTGATTATATGAGTCTACAGCAGGCATGGGCCAACTTTGGCCCTCCCTCCAGGGAGGCTGTTAGGAATGATGGGAGTTGAAGTCCAAAACACCTACCGGCTGTTAGGAATGATGGGAGTTGAAGTCCAAAACACCTGGAGGGAGGGCCAAAGTTGACCCAAGCCTGGTCTACACTGTCATATAATCCAGTCCAAAGCAGATCACCTGTCTATTGTCAAAGGCTTTCATGGCCGGAATCAGGGCTTGTAGGTTTTTTCGGGCTATATGGCCATGGTCTAGAAGCATTCTCTCCTGACGTTTCGCCTGCATCTATGGCAAGCATCCTCAGAGATCATCTGTCTATCCTACACCTGGCGAACTCTGCAATATGTTGTTCCCTATGAAAAGTCCTGCAACCAGCAGATACTCAAGCCTGGCTGTGTTTGGTCTACCCTCCTCATGCACAGGTCCACATTTAGGGACCCCGGTCCCCCCATGTTCTTAGGAGCTGCCCTTGGCCTTGCAGGAGAAAGCAAAGCCAACCCGCCTCCCAAATAAACAAACAAAGGCCGCCATCCAGTGGCCACCAATGGCATAAGAGCAGATGTTGCCACCAAGGTGACACGAATGCAGACCAATAGCACTTTAACTGGCACGGTTCAATGCTATGGAATACTGGGAGATGTAGTTTGGCGAGGCACTGGCATTCTTTGGCAGGGAAGGCACAAGGCACCACAATTGAAGAGAGATGTTTATCTATCATGTCATCAGCAACCATACCATTGTATTACAATTCTAACAGAACAAAACAAACACAGAGATTAAAAAGAAAAGGAAAAAAAACACACACACAGATTTTGCAAACTTAGTTGGTTAAATGTCCTTTGACCAGTATCTGGCCACTTGGAGTGCTTCTGGTGTTCCGCAAGAAGGTCCTCCATTGTGCATTTGGCAGGGCTCAGGGTGCATTGCAGCAGGTGGTCAGTGGTTTGCTCCTCTCCACACTCGCATGTCGTGGACTCCACTTTGTGGCCCCATTTCTGAAGGTTGGCTCTGCATCTCGTGGTGCTGGAGCGCAGTCTGTTCAGTGCCTTCCAAGTCACCCAGTCTTCTGTGTGCCCAGGGGGGAGTCTCTCATCTGGTATCATCCACGGATTGAGGTGCTGGGTTTGAGCCTGCCACTTTTGGACTCTTGCTTGCTGAGGTGTTCCAGCAAGTGTCTCTGTAGATCTTAGAAAACTATTTCTTGATTTAAGTCATTGACGTGCTGCCTGATACCCAAACAGGGGATGAGCTGGAGATGTCTCTGCCTTGGTCCTTTCACTATTGGATGCTACTTCCCGGCGGATGTCAGGTGGTGCAAGACCGGCTAAGCAGTGTAATTTCTCCAGTGGTGTGGGGCGCAGGCACCACAAGATAATGCGGCATGTCTCATTAAGAGCCACAGCCACTGTTTTAGTGTGGTGAGATGTGTTCCACACTGGGCATGCATACTCAGCAGCAGAGTAGCATAGCACAAGGGCAGATGTCTTCACTGTGTCTGGTTGTGATCCCCAGGTTGTGCCAGTCAGCTTTCGTATGATGTTGTTTCTAGCACCCACTTTTTGCTTGATGTTCAGGCAGTGCTTCTTGTAGGTCAGAGCACAGTCCAGAGTGACTCCCAGGTATTTGGGTGTGCTGCAATGCTCCAGTGGGATTCCTTCCTTCCCAGGTGATAATCCTCAGAGCTCGGGATGCTTCTCTGTTCTTGAGGTGAAGGGCGCATGACTGTGTTTTAGATGGATTAGGGATCAGTTGGTTTTCCCTGTAATAGGCAGTATTAAACAGAGATGTGGGCACCACAATTGAAGGGAGATGTTGACTAGACAGGCGTGGTGGTGTCCCTGTTGGTTCTGCTGGATCTCCCAACGGCCTTCAATACCGTCAACCACAGTATCCTTCTGGGACGCCTCATGGGAATGGGCCTTGGGGGCACTGTTCTACAGTGTCTCCGATACTTCCTGGAAGGTGGTGTTGGTAGGGGACACCTGCTCAGCCCTACGGTCTTTGCACTGTGGGGTCTTGCAGGGTTCAATGGTACTGAGACAGCCTTGGTGGCCTTAGTTGATGATCTTCACCAGGAGCTAGACAGGCGGTGTGAGTCCCTGTTGGTTCTGCTGGACCTCTCAACGGCCTTCAATACCATCAACCACAGTATCCTTCTGGGACACCTCATGGGAATGGGCCTTGGAGGCACTGTTCTAAGGTGGCTTCAATCCTTTCTGGAAGGTGGTGTTGGTAGGGGACACCTGCTCAGCCCTACGGCCTTTGCACTGTGGGTACTCGCAGGGTTCAATGGTACCGAGACAGCCTTGGTGGCCTTAGTTGATCATCTTCGCCACGAGCTAAACAGGGGGAGTGTGTCCCTGTTGGTTCTGCTGGACTTCTCAGTGGCCTTCGATACCATTGACCACGGTATCCTTCTGGGACGCTTTGCCGGAATGGGCCTTGCAAACATTTCCTTTATCACCGTCCCAGTTCTTATCAGGGTTTCTCATTAGCAAGTCCAGCAAGCAAGTAGTTAGTCATTGCAGGCCTTAAGATTATACTGGTGTTTCCAAAATTATTAACTCCATCCATACATTCATCTTCCATTCCTCCATTCATTCCAACATATCCAAAATATAGTACATAAATAATAAATAAATAAACCCAATTCAACACTCTTTCTATATGGCTATGCTCTAGAAGCATTCTCTCCTGACATTTTGCCTGCATCTGTGGCAGGCATCCTCAGAGGTTGTGAGGTCCTCACAGGTCCTCAGAGGCTGTGAGGTCCTCACAGGTTCTTAGATGTTGTGAGGTCCTCAGAGATTGTGAGATCCTCACAGGTCCTCAGAGGTTGTGAGGTCCTCACATGTCCTCAGAGGTTGTGAGATCCTCACAGGTCCTCAGAGGTTGTGAGTTCCTCACAGGTCCTCAGAGGTTGTGAGGTCCTCAGAGGTCCTCAGAGGTTGTGAGGTCCTCAGAGGTTGTGAGATCCTCAGAGGTCCTCAGAGGTTGTGAGGTCCTCACAGGTCCTCAGAGGTTGTGAGGTCCTCAGAGGTTGTGAGATCCTCACAGGTCCTCAGAGGTTGTGAGGTCCTCACAGGTCCCCAGATGTTGTGAGGTCCTCACAGGTCCTCAGAGGTTGTGAGGTCCTCAGAGGTCCTCAGAGGTTGTGAGGTCCTCACAGGTCCTCAGAGGTTGTGAGGTCCTCAGAGGTTGTGAGATCCTCAGAGGTCCTCAGAGGTTGTGAGGTCCTCACAGGTCCTCAGAGGTTGTGAGGTCCTCACAGGTCCTCAGAGGTTGTGAGGTCCTCAGAGGTTGAGAGATCCTCACAGGTCCTCAGAGGTTGTGAGGTCCTCACAGGTCCCCAGAGGTTATGAGGTCCTAAGAGATTGTGAGATCCTCACAGGTCCTCAGAGCTTGTGAGGTCCTCACAGGTCCTCAGAGGTTGTGAGGTCCTCAGAGGTTGTGAGGTCCTCACAGGTCCTCAGAGGTTGTGAGGTCCCCAGAGGTTGTGAGGTCCTAAGAGATTGTGAGATCCTCCCAGGTCCTCAGGGGTTGTGAGGTCCTCACAGATCCTCAGAGGTTGTGAGGTCCTCACAGTCCTCAGAGGTTGTGAGGTCCTCACAGGTCCTCACAGGTTGTGAGGTCCTCAGAGGTTGTGAGGTCCTCACAGGTCCTCACAGGTTGTGAGGTTATCGGAGGTTGTGAAGTCCTCAGAGGTTGTGAGGTCCTCACAGGTCCTCAGAGGTTGTGAGGTCCTAAGAGATTGTGAGATCCTCCCAGGTCCTCAGGGGTTGTGAGGTCCTCACAGGTCCTCAGAGGTTGTGAGATCCTCACAGGTCCTCAGAGGTTGTGAGGTCCTCACAGGTCCTCAGAGGTTGTGAAGTCCTCACAGGTCCTCAGAGATTGTGAGGTCCTAAGAGGTTGTGAGGTCCTAAGAGATTGTGAGATCCTCACAGGTCCTCAGAGGTTGTGAGGTCCTCACAACCTCTGAGGGTGCTTTCCATAGATGCAGGCAAAACGTCAGGAGAAAATGCTTCTAGAACATGTCCATACAGCCCAAAAAACCTACAACAACCCATTTCAACACCCCTTTCCCTCAAAATTGTAGCTTTGAGTCGTAGTCACTCCCAGACTATGCATCCCAAAGACCCATTGACCTGTGCCTGCTCTCCGTTTGCCCTCGAGCGGATAGGGCTGCCCGAGGCCAAGAGGAAGCCGACCAAATTCCCCAGGAATTCCCACCCAAAGCCAAAGGAATTGCCCAAGAAGTGAATGGGGAAAACATTACTCAGGGCTGAAAAAAGAACCAAACACAACGAGAGAGGCAGGAATGAGTGTTCCTTCCACCAAGTTCAGATGGAGACCTGCCAGGCACCAGTCCTCTCTTTGGAGGAAGTGTGTGTGTGTATGTGCACACACACATATATATGGCAAGAGTCCATGTGTTCCTCGTGTCTGTTCTGTGCCACAATATCCCCCACCTTCTTTTTCTCAAATGTAGGACGAGAGGAAGAGGAGGAAAAACTCCTTGTGCAGAGGACCTGGATTCCGGTCAACCTTTGGAAGGAAGCAGCGGTCATTCAGGGGTGAGGAGGAGGAGGAGGAGGAGGAGGAGGAGGAGGAGGAGGAGAGGTTGTGAAGTCCTCAGAGGTTGTGAGGTCCTCACAGGTCCTCAGAGGTTGTAATGTCCTCAGAGGTTGTGAGGTCCTAAGAGATTGTGAGATCCTCCCAGGTCCTCAGGGGTTGTGAGGTCCTCACAGGTCCTCAGAGGTTGTGAGGTCCTCACAGTCCTCACAGGTTGTGAGGTCCTCACAGGTCCTCACAGGTTGTGAGGTCCTCAGAGGTCCTCAGAGGTTGTGAGGTCCTCACAGGTCCTCAGAGGTTGTGAGGTTATCAGAGGTTGTGAAGTCCTCAGAGGTTGTGAGGTCCTCAGAGGTTGTGAGGTCCTAAGAGATTGTGAGATCCTCCCAGGTCCTAGGGGGTTGTGAGGTCCTCACAGGTCCTCAGAGGTTGTGAGATCCTCACAGGTCCTCAGAGGTTGTGAGGTCCTCACAGGTCCTCAGAGGTTGTGAGGTCCTCACAGGTCCTCAGAGGTTGTGAGGTCCTAAGAGGTTGTGAGGTCCTAAGTGATTGTGAGATCCTCACAGGTCCTCAGAGGTTGTGAGGTCCTCACAACTTCTGAGGATGCTTTCCATAGATGCAGGCAAAACGTCAGGAGAGAATGCTTCTAGAACATGGCCATACAGCCCGAAAAACCTACAACAACCCATTTCAACACCCCTTTCCCTCAAAATTGTAGCTTTAAGTCATAGTCACTCCCAGACTATGAATCCCAAAGACCCATTGACCTGTGCTTGCTCTCCGTTTGCCCTCGAGCGGATAGGGCTGCCCGAGGCCAAGAGGAAGCCGACCAAATTCCCCAGGAATTCCCACCCAAAGCCAAAGGAATTGCCCAAGAAGTGAATGGGGAAAACATTACTCAGGGCTGAAAAAAGAACCAAAGAAAACGAGAGAGGCAGGAATGAGTGTTCCTTCCACCAAGTTCAGATGGAGACCTGCCAGGCACCAGTCCTCTCTTTGGAGGAAGTGTGTGTGTGTATGTGCACACACACATATCTATGGCAGGAGTCCATGTGTTCCTCGTGTCTGTTCTGTGCCACAATATCCCCCACCTTCTTTTTCTCAAATGTAGGACGAGAGGAAGAGGAGGAAAAACTCCTTTTGCAGAGGACCTGGATTCCGGTCAACCTTTGGAAGGAAGCAGCGGTCATTCAGGGGTGAGGAGGAGGAGGAGAGGCCCAGCCCCGTCTGAGTCCCAAAAAACACCCACCGAAGGATGATTCAGGCTCCCAAATTAATCCCAGCCGCATCTTGTTGTTGTTGTTGACGTTGGAGGGTGGCTTTTCCATGAGGATCGGGAATGCCCGCCTTTGGAGTCGGAGGCGATTGAAGTGGGACGCCTGACAGATCCCGCTCGGGTGATGCCCTCCCAAAGCTTTGCGGTCAACCAGAAATATGCTCCTTGAATGGCCCAGTTCTCTTAAGGAATGTGCTGCTTTCGCTGAGGCGGCGAGCTGTAAAAACCTCCGGCTTCTCCTCCTCTCCTTTTCCTTTCCCTCTCATGGCATTCAAAAAGTAGGCAAAGAAGGAACGTCAAGAACTAGGCATGGGGTTGGACTAGATGGCCAATGTGGTCGCTCCCAACTCTATGATGCTACGATTCAGGCCCAGAAAGGAGGGCGTCCGGTTCAGGAGGAATGTCTGGAGATGCTTGAGGGATGGAGACGCAACTCACAACTTCCGAGGATGCTTGTCATAGATGCAGGCGAAACGTCAGGAGAGAATGCTTCTAGAACAGTCGTTCTCACCTTCCTAATGCCGCGACCCCTTAATACAGTGCCTCACCTTGTGGTGACCCCCAACCATAAAATTTTTATTTATTTATTTAGCAATTTTGTATACCGGTCTTCTCCTCCCCTCTATCGGGGGACTCGGGCCGGTTTCCAACAATAAAATCACAAAACAATCATTAAAAACATCATATAACATATTCAATTAAAATGTTGGGGTTTTTTTTGATGTTTTTAATGATTGTTTTGTGATTTTATTGTTGGAAACCGGCCCGAGTCCCCCGAAAACATCATATAACATATTCAATTAAAACGTTACTGCCTGAACATCAAACAAAAAGTGGGCGCTAGAAACAATATCATACGAAAGCTGACTGGCACAACCTGGGGATCACAACCAGACACAATGAAGACATCTGCCCTTGCACTATGCTACTCTGCTGCTGAGTATGCATGCCCAGTGTGGAACATATCTCACCACGCGAAAACAGTGGATGTGGCTCTTAATGAGACATGCCGCATTATCACAGGGTGTCTGCGACCCACACCACTGCTTAGCCGGTATTGCACCACCTGACATCCGCCAGGAAGTAGCAGCCAATAGTGAAAGGACCAAGGCAGAGACATCTCCAGCTCATCCCCTGTTTGGGTCTCAGCCAGCACGTCAATGACTTAAATCAAGACATAGTTTTCTTAGATCTACAGAGACACTCGCTGGAACACCCCAGCAAGCGAGAGTCCAAAAGTGGCAGGCCCAAACCCAGCACCTCAATTCATGGGTGATACCAAATGAGAGACTCCCCCCTGGGCACACAGAAGACGAGGCGACTTGGAAGGCGCTGAACAGATTGCGCTCTGGCACCACGAGATGCAGAGCCAATCTTAAGAAATGAGGCTACAGGGTGGAATCCTCGGCATGCGAGTGCGGAGAAGAACAAACCACTGACCACCTGCTGCAATGCACCCTGAGCCCTGCCACATGCACAAGGGAGGACCTTCTTGCGGCAACCCCAGAGGTACTCCAAGTGGCCAGATACTGGTCAAAGGACATTTAACCAAATACCAAACTTGCAAAATCTGTGTGTTTTTTTTTCTTTTTCTTTCTTTTTCTTTCTTTTTTTTCTTTTTCTTTTTAATCTCTGTGTTTGTTTTGCTCTGTTAGAATTGTAATACAATGGTTGCTGGTGACACGATAAATAAATTAAAACGTTATAACAGCAAAATGCAATCACATAATAACAACGGTCAGTCGTCATCGTGAATTCGTTGTCCATCATTCATTGTCATCTATCCGATCACAGAAATATTGATTCACTCATTGAAAGCCAAACCCCATAGCCAGGTTTTCACCCGTTTTCTGAACGACAGAATGGAGGGGGCGGTTCTGATCTCCAGTGGGAGAGAGTGCCAGAGTCGAGGGGCCACCACCGAGAAGGCCCTGTCCCTCGTCCCCACCAGACGCACCTGAGAGGCCGGTGGGACCAAGAGCAGGGTCCCTCCAGATCATAGAATCATAGAATCAAAGAGTTGGAAGAGACCTCCTGGGCCATCCAGTCCAACCCCATTCTGCCAAGAAGCAGGAATATTGCATTCAAATCACCCCTGACAAATGGCCATCCAGCCTCTGCTTAAAAGCTTCCAAAGAAGGAGCCTCCACCACACTCCGGGGCAGAGAGTTCCACTGCTGAACGGCTCTCACAGTCAGGAAGTTCTTCCTAATGTTCAGATGGAATCTCCTCTCTTGTAGTTTGAAGCCATTGTTCCATTGCGTCCTAGTCTCCAAGGAAGCAGAAAACAAGCTTGCTCCCTCCTCCTCCCTGTGGCTTCCTCTCACATATATATACATGGCCATCATATCTCCTCTCAGCTTTCTCTTCTTCAGGCTAAACATGCCCAGCTCCTTAAGCCGCTCCTCATAGGGCTTGTTCTCCAGACCCTTGATCATTTTAGTCGCCCTCTTCCTCTGGACACATTCCAGCTTGTCAATATCTCTCTTGAATTGTGGTGCCCAGAATTGGACACAATATTCCAGATGTGGTCTAACCAAAGCAGAATAGAGGGGTAGATGATCTAAACAACCTAGATGGTTCATAGGGGAGAATACGTTTGGACAGGTAAACTGGGCCGGAGTCGTTTAGGGCTTTATAGGTTAAGACCAGCACTTTGAATTGTGCTCGGAAGCTAATTGGCAGCCAGTGGAGCTGGCGCAACAGAGGAGTAGTATGCTCCCTGTACCCTGCTCGTGTTAGCATTCTGGCTGCTGCACGTTGGACTAGTTGGAGCTTCCGGGCAGTCTTCATAGGCAACCCCATGTAGAGAGCGTTGCAGTAATCTAAACAGGATGTAACCAAAGTGTGGACCACCGTGGTCAAGTCAAACTTCCCAAGGTATGGGCGCAGCTGGCACACAAGTTTTAATTGTGCAAAATCTCCCCTGAACACTGCCGAAACCTGGGGCTCCAGGCTCAGCGATGAGTCCAGGATCACTCCCAAGCTGCGAAAATTATTATTATTGCTACTTCCTAATTGTAATTGTGTTACTGTTATGAATCATAATGTAAAAAATCTGAAATGCAGGATGTATTTTCATTCAATGGACCAAATTTGGCACAAATACCCAACAACAGCGCTCCATGCCGTCATGTCAGCCACATGACCTTGGAGGTGTCTATGGACAACACCGGCTCTTTGGCCTAGAAATTGAGCACCCACTCCCAGAGTTGGACACGACTGGACTTAATGTCAGGGGAAAACTTTTACCTTACGTTACCCAATATGCCCAAATTTGAATACTGGTGGGGTTGGAGGGGAAATTGATTATGTCATTTGGGAGATGTAGTTGCTGGGATTTATAGTTCACCTACAATTAAAGAGCATTTAATTGTAGGACAGGCAGATGGCTTCGCGCGTGGGAGTGCCAGTGGCTCAGGGGGGTCAGCCACCACTTTGGAGGGGGCGTGGCCAGCCAATGCGGCTTCGCGACCCCCAGAAAATGGCTGAACGACCCCTCGAGGGGTCGCGACCACCAGGTTGAGAACCGCTGTTCTAGTGGCCATATAGCCCGAAAAACCTAAACAACCCAGTGATTCCAGCCATGAAAGCCTTTGACAATACATTGGAGATGCAACTGTTTGGTCCAACCTGAAGAGGCCCGTTGAAGGAGCTGCATCCATGCCAAAGGGGCTTGGGACATCTCCATGGCAGCCAAATGCCACGTGGACCTGATCCAGTGTTATTAGGACCCTTCTACACTGCCATATAAAACCCAGATTATCTGCTTTAGAACTGGATTATACTTTACTTACTTAGGCAATCCCTCATTGTCCGAGGATGATGGTCCTCCAGGGTCAGTGTGCAGTATGCGGTGGGTCCGTAGGTGACTGTGGAGCCTTCTTCTTGATCTGCATCTTCTCCCGCAGTGAGGGCATCAGTTTCCAGGTGGAAGGCGGTCCCGGTCAGGGTTGGCTTGACACGCCTTCCACTTGGCACAGTTCTCTCTTTCACCCTCCATTTGTGCCTCTTCAAATTCTACAGCACTACTGGTCACAGCTGAACTCCAGCATGAGCGCTCAAGAGCCAGGGCTTCCCAGTTATCAGCGTCTATGCCAGAGTTTTAAAGATTGGCTTTGAGCCCATCTTTCAATCTCTTTTCCTGTCCTCCAATCTTTTGTTTTCCATCCTTGAGTTCAGAGTAGAGCAACTGCTTTGGGAGACGGTGATCTATGGGCATTCGGACATGGATGGTCCAGCAGAGTTGATGGCGGAGGACCATTGCTTCAATGCTGGTGGTCTTTGCTTCTTCTTCCAGCATGTTGACATTTGTCTGCTTGTCTTCCCAAGAGATTTGCAGGATTTTTCAGAGGCAGTGCTGATGGAATCGTTCCGGGAGTTGTGTATGACATCTGTAAACAGTCCACGTTTCGCAGAAATAGAGCAGGGTTGGAAGGACAATAGCTTTATCAACAAGCACCTTGGTCTCCCTACGGATGTCCTGATCCTCAAACTGCTTCATTCGGAAGAATGCTGTACTTGCAGAGCTCAGGCGATGTTGTGTTCCTGTGTCAATGTTGACTTTTGTGGAGAGGTGGCTGCCAAGGGAGCGGAAATGGTCAACATTTCTTAATGTTACATGCATTGGAGTCCTTAATACATTTCCAACATTGCATTGCCCCAAACAGAGGCGGCCCTAGGTAATTTTCAATGGTAAGCAAACAGTATTTTGGCACCCCCGCCCTTGCCCAACCAATCATTGATATATATTTTCTGTTTGTCGTGGGAGTTCTGTGTGCCATATTTGGTTCAATTCCATCACTGGTGGAGTTCAGAATGCTCTTTGATTGTAGGTGAACTATACATCCCAGGAACTACACTTGCCGCACTTGCTCCCTTTCCTGGCCTGCTTTGGGTCCGGAGGCGTGCCTGAAGACCCCGGCGTGTGCACCAAAAGTCACCTCTTCTCCTGACTTTCTCCTCAGCCATTGGGACCAAGAGAGAGAGAGAGAGAGAGAGAGAGAGAGGTGGAGATGCCCACCTTTCCTGAAGGAAGGCGCAAAAACAAAGGAGGGAGCGGATGTGGGAGATACCTCCAGCCCAAGGGGCTCTCTCTCTCTCTCTCTCTCTTTTGGTCCCAATGGCTGAAGAGAAAGTCAGGAGAAGAGGTGACTTTTGGTGCGCACGCTGGGGTCTTCAGACATGCCTCCGGACCCAAAGCGGGCCAGGCGTGGCAGCTCCGCCCCTTGGCCCACCCGCGGATTGGGGAGAGGAGGCTGGTGGAGTGCCAGGGGATCGGGAAATGGAGCCGGTCATGGGGAAGGGATCGAATGCGGAGAACGATTGAGCACCGACTCTGCTCGCGCACCCGGTGGCCGGGTGGAGCAGGAATGAGAGGGGCTAGGTGAGGTTCAAGGGCCCGTCCCCTTTGAGAAGAGGATCGTCCGGCAACGAGGAAAGAAAGCCGAGGCTCCCCCCGGACTGCGAGGGCTGTTGTGAGCGGAGGGGGCGCTCCTCAAGTGGCGGTCGAGGGGCATTTACAGAGGCACCTCTGCGCCCCTGGCAAAAAAAAGTGTTCTGCGACCGCTTACTTCGCGTAATGGATGAGCCGCCCCTGGCCCCAAACTAAGCACTTCAGCTAAGCGTTCTGTGATTGGACCCTGTCATTGTGCAAAAGACTTTGGAAAGGGCTTTGGTGATGCTCAGATCGGAAGTTTGCATGCCCTTCCGATGGCTGAAGGAGTGATGCTCCGGATAAAGAGGAAGACCAAGCAACCGAGAGGGAAGCCTTTAGGCCCACGATCTTCCTTTAAGTGCTTCCCTTTCCTTGGTTTATTTACTTTCCTCATCCCAGGGCTTAGCCCGTCTTTCAGTTGGGTTGAACTCCCCGGGAGCATGCTCTGAAAAGCAAACAATGAACCTTGCGCAAACATGGCAAGCAAAGCCTCAAGCCCTGTGCGCACTTGCAGATCAACCAGAGGAAAGCCCACTTCGGAATTGGGGGGCATAAAATGGGCCACAAAATGGGGAGACTGATCCAAAGTGGGATCATAGCACCTTAGAATCCAAAAAGGGTAAGAGGTCCCCAAAGGTCATCCAGCCCAGCCCACTTTGGCCATGCAATGAGACTGTCACCCAGACCCTTTCTCCCCCACCTCCCTCACTGCCCAGACTCTTTTCCTTCCTGCCCAGATCCCTATTTTATTGATTTCAGATATTTTTACCCCACCTTTCTCCGCAAGCAGACCCAAGGCGGCTCACACCCATGGTAGTGCAGCGGGTTAAACCACTACCTGCAGGAAATGGAAGTCAGACGGTGCTAACTCTGGACTGTATGGAGGATACCAGACGGTGGTGAGATCCAGTCTCTGAAGTTTCAATTCTGTGCACTTTCATTTCAGGCACCAGCATCCTGAGTACCTGCCGCATACCAGTACTGCCATCTGTTGAGTAGTTACGCAGGTGCAGGCATTACTTTTCATTCAACCCTATTTTATTTTATGTAGAGGAGAGTCTACTGAACAAGCCAGTACCTGCCACATTCCAGTACTGCCATCTGTTGAGGAGTTACGAAGGTGCAGGCATTACTTTTCATTCAACCCTATTTTATTTTATGTAGAGGAGAGTCTACTGAACAAGCTAATACCTGCCACATTCCAGTACTGCCATCTGTTGAGTAGTTACGCAGGTGCAGACATTACTTTTCATTCAACCCTATTTTATTTTATGTAGAGGAGAGTCTACTGAACAAGCCAGTACCTGCCACATTCCAGTACTGCCATCTGTTGAGGAGTTACGAAGGTGCAGGCATTACTTTTCATTCAACCCTATTTTATTTTATGTAGAGGAGAGTCTACTGAACAAGCCAGTACCTGCCGCATACCAGTACTGCCATCTGTTGAGGAGTTACGAAGGTGCAGGCATTACTTTTCATTCAACCCTCCTATTTTTTATGTAGAGGAGAGTCTACTGAACAAGCCAGTACCTGCCACATTCCAGTACTGCCATCTGTTGAGTAGTTACGCAGGTGCAGGCATTACTTTTCATTCAACCCTATTTTATTTAATGTAGAGGAGAGTCTACTGAACAAGCCAGTACCCGCCGCATACCAGTACTGCCATCTGTTGAGTAGTTACGCAGGTGCAGGCATTACTTTTCATTCAACCCTATTTTATTTTATGTAGAGGAGAATCTACTGAACAAGCCAGTACCTGCCGCATACCAGTACTGCCATCTGTTGAGGAGTTACGAAGGTGCAGGCATTACTTTTCATTCAACCCTTGTATATCTAAGTCTAGCTATTCATTGAGGACTGGAGACTTGTGCAGTCCAGGGATGAAACCCAACATTTCTTTGTTGCTTCATGAATCTTCATGATTATGAAGCAAGGTACAAATATTCCAAGCCAAACACAGTATAGATGCGTCAGGAGAGAACACTACTGGAAGATGGCCAGACCGCCTGAAAAACTCACAGCAACCCAGTGATTCCAACCATGCAAGCCTTCCACAACAAGCATAGACCTTTCTGTAAGACTTAGGCGATCCCTCGTTGGACGAGTAAGATGGTCTTCCATGATGGGTTTCCTTGTGGGTTTGTAGGTGGCTGTGGAGTCCTATTCTTGACCCGCATCTTCTCCCACAGTGAAGGCATTGGTTTCCAGGTGGAAGGAGGTCCCGGTTGGGGTTGGCTTGACGTGCCTTCCTTTTGGCACGTTTCTCTCTTTCGACATCCATTCGTGCCTCTTCAAATTCTACAGCACTGCTGGTCACAGCTGACCTCCAACAGGAGCGGTCAAGGGCCAGGCCTTCCCGGTTCTCAGTGCCTATGCCGGAGTTTTTAAGGTTGGCTTTGAGTCCATCTTTCAATCTCTTTTCCTGCCCACCAACGTTCCGTTTTCCGTTCTTAAGTTCAGAGTAGAGCAACTGCTTTGGGAGGCGGTGGTCATCCAGACAACGTGGCCGGTCCAGCGGAGTTGATGGCAGAGAACCATCGCTTCAATGCTGGTGGTCTTTGCTTCTTCCAACATGCTGACGTTTGTCTGCTTGTCTTCCCAAGAGATTTGCAGGATTTTCTGGAGGCAGCGCTGATGGAATCGTTCCAGGAGTTGCATGTGACGTCTGTAGACAGTCCACGTTTCGCAGGCATAGAGCAGGGTTGGGAGGACAATAGCTTTATAGACAAGCCCCTTGGTCTCCCTACGGATGTCCCGGTCCTCAAACACTCTCTGCTTCATTCGGGAAAATGCTGCACTTGCAGAGCTCAGGCGGTGTTGTATTTTGGTGTCAATGTTGACTTTGGTGGAGAGGTGGCTGCCAAGGGAGCGGAAATGGTCCACATTTTCTAATGTGACACCATTAAGCTGTATCTCTGGCATTGGGGAGGGGATGGCTGGTGACTGCTGGAACAGCACTTTGGTTTTCTCAATGTTCAATGACAGGCCGAGCTTCGTGTATGCTTCTGCGAAGGTGTTTAGAGTGCTTGTAGATCTTCTGAATGCGCACAGACAACGTTGTCATCAGTATACTGGAGTTCCATAACAGAAGTTGTTGTGACCTTGGTTTTGGCTTTCAGTCTGCTGAGGTTGAATAGCTTGCCATCTGTCCGAGAGATGATTTCCACTCCGGTGGGAAGTTTCCCGTCAACAAGGTGAAATATCCTAGCGATGAAGATGGAGAATAGAGTTGGGGCAATCACACATCATCCCTATTTGACACCCGATTCCACCTTAAATGGGTCACTTTGGGAGCCATTGCTGTCCAGGACTGTTGCCATCACGTCATCATGGAGGAGCCACAGGATGTTCACAAATTTGCTTGGGCACCCGATGTTTTGGAGGATGGTCCAGAGAGCGCTGCGGTTCACTGTGTTGAATGCCTTTGCAAGGTCGATGAATGCCATGGACAGAGGTTGGTTTTCCTCCCTGCATTTTTCTTGGAGCTGTCGTGCCGTGAAGATCATGTCCACGGTTCCTCTGGAGGGGCGGAAGCTGTTCTGGGATTCTGGGAGGGGGTCTTCTGAGAGGGGCAGAAGGCGGTTTTCCAACAACCTTTCTGTAAAGGGATCCAATGAATGTATATCCTACTTTGATTCCAACATGAGACCCAAGGCATGTTGGCCAAAAGAAAAGACAGGAGAGAAATTGGGTTGCTGTAGGAAAGCATAGAGAAGGGAATGATGCTGGGGAAAGTGGAAGGCAAAAGGAAGAGGGGCCGACCAAGGGCAAGATGGATGGATGGCATCCTTGAAGGGACTGGACTGACCTTGAGGGAGCTGGGGGTGGTGACGGCCGACAGGGAGCTCTGGCGTGGGCTGGTCCAGGAGGTCACGAAGAGTCGGAGACGACTGAACGAATGAACAACAACAACAGGTTTTTTTGGGCTATATGGCCATGTTCTAGATCAGTGGTTCTCAACCTTCCTAATGCCACGACCCCTTAGCACAGGTTCTCATGTTGTGGTGACCTCAACCATAATATTATTTTTGTTGCTACTTCACAACTGTAATTTTGCTACTGTTATGAATGGTAATCTAAATATCTTATATGCAGGATGTATTTTCAGTCACTGGACCAAATTTGGCACAAATACCCAATACTCCCAAATTTGACCTTGAGTTTTTTGGAGGTGTAGTTCACCTACATCCAGAGAACACTGTGGACTCAAGCAATGATGGATCTGGATCAAACCTGGCACAAATAATATCATAGAATCATAGAATCCTAGAGTTGGAAGAGACCTCATGGGCCATCATCCAGTCCAACCCCATTCTGCCAAGAAGCAGGAATATTGCATTCAAATCACCCCTGACAGATGGCCATCCAGCCTCTGCTTAAAAGCTTCCAAAGAAGGAGCCTCCACCACACTCTGGGGCAGAGAGTTCCACTGCTGAACGGTTCTCACAGTCAGGAAGTTCTTCCTAATGTTCAGATGGAATCTCCTCAAATGTGAACACTGGTAGAGTTTGGAGAAAGTAGATCTTGCCATTTGGGAGTTGTAATTGTTGGGATTTATAGTTCACCCACAATGAAATAGCATTCTGAACCCCACCAATGATAGAATTGGACCAAACTTTCCACACAGAACCCCCATGACCAACAGAAAATACTATGTTTTCTGATGGTTTTTGGTGACCCCTCTGACACCCCCTCGCAACCCCCATGGGGGTCCCGACCCCCAGGTTGAGAAACACTGTTCTAGAGGCATTTTCTCCTGACGTTTCGCCTGCATCTATGGCAAGCATCCTCAGAGGTAGTGAAATGTCTTTCTTCTGCAGACCTGGAGGCAATGCTCCCCGGAGCCCAATTTGTGTGGGATTCCTGGAGACGTGGAGGCCCCTCTGGGAGGAGGACTTTAAATCCTATTTGACCTCCTGATCCCGGTTAATGAGTCAGAAGTCTCTCCCGCCGATAATCCAATGAGGGAGACAGGAAGGTCTTGACCCGGTGGCGGGAAGTCAGGCCAGGCAAAGGCTCAGCCGCCCCTAATCCCTTCGGGTGCAAGGGCTCCACTTAGCTCCGTCCAAACAAGGGGCCGTGGCATTGGCAACACTCTCCCTCCAGCCCTGGCATGGGCCAACTTCGGCCCTCGCTTCAGGTTTTGTCAACTTCGACTCCCACAATTCCTAACAGCTTACCAGCTGTTAGGAATTGTGGGAGTCGAAGTCCAACACACCAAACTGTGGAAATACTGGGTTGCTGTAGGTTTTTTCGGGCTATCTGGCCATGTTGTAGAGGCATTCTCTCCTGACGTTTCGCCTGCATCTATGGCAAGCATCCTCAGAGGTAGTGAGATCTGTTGAAACTAGGAAAAAGGGTTTATATATCTGTGAAATGACCAGGATGGGACAAAGGACTCTTGTCTGCTGGAGCTAGGTGTGAATGTTTCAACTGACCACTTTGATTAGCATTTGACGGCCTGACAGTGCCTAGAGCAACCTTTGTTGAGAGGTGATTAGATGTCCTTGTTTGTTTCCTCTCTGTTGTTGTGCTGTTGTAATTTTAGAGTATTTTAATACTGGTAGCCAGATTGTGTTCATTTTCATGGTTTCCTCCTTTCTGTTGAAGTTGTCCACCTGCTTCTTGTGGATTTCAATGGCTTCTCTGTGTAGCCTAACATGGTGGTTGTGAGTGTGGTCCAGCATTTCTGTGTTCTCCAATAATCTGCTGTGTCCAGGTGAGTTCATCGTGTGCTCTGCTCTGGCTGACTTCTCTGGCTGAAGGAGTCTGCAATGCCGTTCATGTTCCTTGATTCATTTTTGGGGCATTCTGCTGCTGCGTTTGGGGGTCCCTCTGGAGACTTCTTGTCCACAGCTGCATGGTACACGGTAGACTCCTGCAGAGGTGAGAGGATCCCTCTTGTCCTTTGCTGAACGGAGTATTTGCTGGATTTCCTCGGTGGGTCTGGAGATAGTTTGTATGTTGTGTTTCCTCATCAGCTTCCCTCTGCAGTCAGTGGTTCCCTTGATGTCTGGCAAGAACCCTTTCCCTCTGGGTGGATCCTTGTCTTGACTCTTGTGGCTTCTTCTCGATTATCTTGCGGCTCTTCTGATGCCTGAGGTGGAGTCTCCATTGGCCTGGAGAGCCCAGTTGAGGTAGTTCACTTCCTCTTGGAGGACTCCAGAGGACAGGAGCAGGATTCAAAATGATCTTGACAGATTAGAGAGATGAAAAGTCAAAACTAACAAAAGGAAGTTCAACAGGGACAAATGCAAGACACTCCACAGGCAGAAAAAACAAAATGCAAAGATACAGAATGGGGGACAATGCCTGGCTCGAGAGCAGGATGTGGGGAAAAGATCTTGGAGTCCTCGTGGACAACAAGTTAAACATGAGCCAGAAATGTGATGTTGCAGCTAAAAAAGCGAATGGGATTTTGACTTGCATCAAGAGGAATCTAGTGCCTAGATCCAGGGAAGTCCTGCTCCCCATGCTCTATTCTGCCTTGCTCAGACCACTTTACCTGGAATCACACTGTGTCCCATTCTGGACACCACAATTGAAGAGAGATGTTGACAGGATGGAATGTGTCCAGAGAAAGAGGGTGACTAAAATGATCCAGTGTCCTGAGAACAAGCCCTATGAGGAGCGGTTTAAAGAGCTGGGCATGTTTAGCCTGAAGAAGAGAAGGCTGAGAGGAGACATGATAAGGGCCAGGGATCAAGCTGTGATGGAAAATCATAGAGAGGAGAGATGAGACTTCCTTTCTGCTGCCCTAGAGACCAGGACGCAGAGTAATGGCTTCAAAGGAGATTCCACCTGAACATGAGGAAGAACTTCCTGAGTGTGAGGAAGAGCTGTTCAGCAGTGGAACTCTCTGCCCCAGAGTGTGGTGGAGGCTCCTTCAATGGAGGCTTTTAAGCAGAAGCTGAGTGGCCATGTGTCGGTGATTTGAATGCAATATTCCTGCTTCTTGGCAGAACGGGGTTGAATTGGATGGCCCATGAGGTCTCTTCCAACTCTTTGATTCTATGAAGAAGAGAAGGCTGAGAGGAGACATGATAAGGGCCAGGGATCAAGATGTGAGGGGAAGCCACAGGGAGGAGGGAGCAGGCTTCTGTTCTGCTTCCCTGGAGACTAGGACGCAATGGAGCAATGTCTTCAAACTACAAGAAAGGAACATTCCATCTGAACATTAGGAAGAACTTCCGGACTGTGAGAGCTGTTCAGCAGTGGAACTCTTTGCCTCAGATTGTGGTGGAGGCTCCTTCTTTGGAGGCTTTTAAGCAGAGGCTGGCTGGCCATCTGTCGGGGGTGCTTTGAATGCAATATTCCTGCTTCTTGGCAGAACGGGGTTGGATTGGATGGCCCATGAGGTCACTTCCAACTCTTTGATTCTGTGATTCTATGATTCTAAGAACTTCCTGACTGTGAGAGTTGTTCAGTAGTGGAACTCTCTGCCCCAGAGTGTGGTAGAGGCTTCTTCTTTGGAGGCTTTTAAGCAGAGGCTGGCTGGCCATCTGTCAGGGGTGATTTGAATGCAATATTCCTGCTTCTTGGCAGAACGGGGTTGGACTGGATGGCCCATGAGGTCTCTTCCAACTCTTTGATTCTGTGATTCTATGATTCTAAGAACTTCCTGACTGTGAGAGTTGTTCAGCAGTGGAACTCTCTGCCTCAGAGTGTGGTAGAGGCACCTTCTTTGGAGGCTTTTAAGCAGAGGCTGGCTGGCCATCTGTCAGGGGTGATTTGAATGCAATATTCCTGCTTCTTGGCAAAATGATGTTGGACTGAATGGCCCACCAGGTCTCCTCCAACTTTAGGATTCTAGGAGGTCTTTGCCATAATTCCCCCATTCAAAAGAGTGCTGATCGTATTGTGTTCCTTTTCCTCTACGGATGGAAACCTCACCCAAGAAGTTCAGAGGCGCAAAGTGCAAGGTTTGCAAAATCCCCGGGTCTTTTCCTTCCTCCTTCCCTCCTCCCTCCCTTCTTTCTCTGGGGAATGATCCGGCCTGACAGGTAACCCCGGCATGACCTGTCTCCCCACCGTTCTCCCCAAAACCCAAAGTGGGGCTGGGAGTCCTTCTGGGCCAGTGACCATTTAACATCCCTAACCTGCCCAGCTGGGTCCCAGGCCCAGAAAGTGAGTTAAATTGGGACCCATGCTGGGGAGCGGCTTAAGCGGACCCCTAATAGGGGAGACCTGGTCTTGAACTCTGTGCCGGAGGGGTCCCCCTTGGCAGGGGAGAGTCCGGGCGCAGGAGGAGAGGGAACCTTCCTTTGGGGAGGACAGTGGGCTAGCCTTCCACTTGCCCTGCAGAAGACCTGGCACGGCGGTGCAAGCTCTTCCCGCCCTCCATCAGAGCTCCGCACAGAATCCTCCATTCCTCGTTGGCCCCTTTAACCTCCCGGAGGAAAGGGTGATCGGATCAGGAAACCAGGGCTGGGAAAGGCATGGAGATCAATCCAGCCATGAATGGACAAACTCAAGGTCTCTCAACACAAGATTCCTCCAGCTCTGGATGCCATCTTTTACATCTCTGGTTCATCCAGGCATGGGCAAACTTGGGCCTTATTTATTTGTTTACGTATGTACTTACTTACTTACTTACTTACAAGTATATATATTTCGCTCTTCTCACCTTGCAGAAGCTTCACGGCAGATTACAATGCACAATGTGGAAGTCATTTCGGAACCATTGGCAACCATCTTTGGGAGTTCTTGGAGAACGGGAGAAGTTCCAGCAGATTGGAGGAGGGCCAATGTGGTCCCAATCTTCAAGAAGGGAAAAAAGGATGACCCAAACAACTACCGTCCGGTCAGCCTCACGTCGATACCGGGCAAGATTCTGGAAAAGATTGTGAAGGAAGTGGTCTGCAAACACTTAGAAAGGAATGCGGTCATCGCTAAGAGTCAACATGGATTTATCAAAAACAAGTCATGCCAGACTCATCTGATCTCCTTTTTCGAGAGAGTTACAAGCTGGGTAGATAGAATCATAGAATCATAGAATCATAGAGTTGGAAGAGACCTCATGGGCCATCCAGTCCAACCCCATTCTGCCAAGAAGCAGGAATATTGCATTCAAATCACCCCTGACAAATGGCCATCCAGCCTCTGCTTAAAAGCTTCCAAAGAAGGAGCCTCCACCACACTCCGGGGCAGAGAGTTCCACTGCTGAACGGCTCTCACAGTCAGGAAGTTCTTCCTCATGTTCAGATGGAATCTCCTCTCTTGTAGTTTGAAGCCATTGTTCCGCGTCCTAGTCTCCAAGGAAGCAGAAAACAAGCTTGCTCCCTCCTCCTCCCTGTGGCTTCCTCTCACATATTGATACATGGCTATCATATCTCCTCTCAGCCTTCTCTTCTTCAGGCTAAACATGCCCAGTTCCCTAAGCCGCTCCTCATAGGGCTTGTTCTCCAGACCCTTGATCATTTTAGTCGCCCTCCTCTGGACACTTTCCAGCTTGTCAACATCTCTCTTGAATTGTGGTGCCCAGAATTGGACACAATATTCCAGATGTGGTCTAACCAAAGCAGAATAGAGGGGCAGCATTACTTCCTTAGATCTAGACACTATGCTTCTATTGATGCAGGCCAAAATCCCATTGGCTTTTTTTGCCGCCACATCACATTGTTGGCTCATGTTTAACTTGTTGTCCACGAGGACTCCAAGATCTTTTTCACACGTACTGCTCTCGAGCCAGGCGTCCCCCATTCTGTATCTTTGCATTTCATTTTTTCTGCCAAAGTGGAGTATCTTGCATTTGTCACTGTTGAACTTCATTTTGTTAGTTTTGGCCCATCTCTCTAATCTGTCAAGATCGTTTTGAATTCTGCTCCTGTCCTCTGGACTATTGGCTATCCCTCCCAATTTGGTCCCGTCTGCAAACTTGATGATCCTGCCTCCTAGCCCTTCATCTAAGTCATTAATAAAGATGTTGAACAGGACCGGGCCCAGGACGGAACCCTGCTGATGGCACTCCACTTGTCACTTCTTTCCAAGATGAAGAGGAAGCATTAGTGAGCACTCTCTGTGTTCGTCCACTTAACCAATTACAGATCCACCTCACCGTAGTTTTGCCTAGCCCACATTGGACTAGTTTCCTTGCCAGAAGGTCATGGGGGACCTTGTCAAAGAAGGCCTTCCTGAAATCCAGGTACGCTACATCCACGGCATCATTCCCCGCATCTACCCAGCTTGTAGCTCTATCGAAGAAAGAGATCAGATGAGTCTGGCATGACTTGTTTTTGATAAATCCATGTTGACTATTAGCGATGACTGCATTTGTTTCTAAGTGTTTGCAGGCCGCTTCCTTAACAATCTTTTCCAGAATCTTGCCCGGTATCGACGTGAGGCTGACCGGACGGTAGTTGTTTGGGTCGTCCTTTTTTCCCTTCTTGAAGATTGGGACCACATTGGCCCTCCTCCAATCTGCTGGAACTTCTCCCGTTCTCCAAGAACTCTCAAAGATGGTTGCCAATGGTTCCGAAATGACTTCCGCTAGTTCCTTCAGTACTCTTGGGTGTAGTTGATCTGGCCCTGGGGACTTGAACTCATTAAGAGCGGCCAGGTATTCCTGGACGACTTCTTTCCCAATTTGGGGTTGGATGTCCTCCAATCCCTCATCCACTCCATCTTGCTGAGGTTGAAGACTCTCTTTTTGTGAGAAGACCGAGGCAAAGAAGGCATTAAGTAGTTCTGCCTTTTCCCTATCCCCTGTCAGCATTGCCCCATCTTCTCCTCGAAGAGGTCCTATCGCCTCCTTGTTTTTCCTTTTTCTACTGACATAAGAATAGAAGCCCTTTTTATTGTTTTTAATGTCCCTGGCAAGTCTGAGCTCGTTTTTTGCTTTAGCCTTGCGGACCTTTTCCCTACAGGTGTTGGCTATTTGTTTGAATTCTTCTTTGGTGATTTCTCCCTTTTTCCACTTCTTGTGCATGTCTCTTTTGTGTCTTAGCACAGTTAGAAGTTCTTTGGACATCCATTCTGGCTTCTTTGCACTTGTCCTATTTTTTCTCTTTGTTGGCACGGTTTGCAATTGCGCCTTGAGTATTTCACTCTTGAGAAATTCCCATCCATCCGTAGCTCCCTTGTCTTTTAGTATCTGTGTCCACTGAATGCTGCTCAGCGTTTCCTTCATTTTTTGGAAATCAGCTCTCCTAAAGTCCAAAATGCGGGTTTGACTTGTCTTAGTTTCGGCCTTCCTTTGTACCTCAAATTGCAGGAGCACATGGTCACTTGCCCCTAAGGATCCTACCACTTCGACCGCATCGATCAGGTCCTCCGCATTTGTTAGGATGAGATCAAGAGTAGCCAATCCCCTTGTTGCCTCTTCTACCTTCTGGACCATGAAATTGTCTGCAAGGCAAGCGAGGAATTTGTTGGACCTTGTACTCTTGGCCGAGTTTGTTTTCCAGCAAATAGTTGAAGTCGCCCATGACTACTACATCTCTTTTCTGTGCCTGTTTGGTCAACTGTTGGCAGAAGACTTCATCAAGATCTTCCTCCTGGCTTGGGGGTCTGTAGTAGACGCCTACAACGACATCTTTTTGAGTCCCAGTTCCCTTGATTCTTATCCAGATGATTTCAAGCTGGTTTCCCAGATTGCTGTCTTGAATTTTTTGTGCAGCATAAGAGTTTTTGACATATAAGGCTACTCCGCCTCCTCTCCCCTTTGTTCGGTCTCTGTGAAAGAGGTTATACCCCTCGATATCTACATTCCAGCGATAGGAGTCATCCCACCAGGTTTCAGTGATGGCTATGATATCATATTTGTGGTGTTGTGCTAGAAGTTGGAGTTCGTCTTGTTTATTTCCCATGCTCTGTGCATTAGTGTAAAGATGCGGGGAATGATGCCGTGGATGGAGCGTACGTGGATTTCAGGAAGGCCTTCTTTGACAAGGTCCCCCATGATCTTCTGGCAAGGAAACTAGTCCAAGGTGGGCGAGGCAAAACCACGGTGAGGTGGATCTGGAATTGGTTAAGTGGACGAACACAGAGAGTGCTCACTAATGCTTCCTCTTCATCTTGGAAAGAAGTGACAAGCGGAGTGCCGCAAGCAGGGTTCCGTCCTGGGCCCGGTCCTGTTCAACATCTTTATTAATGACTTAGATGAAGGGTTAGAAGGCAGGATCATCAAGTTTGCAGACGACACCAAATTGGGAGGGAGAGCCAATACTCCAGAGGACAGGAGCAGAATTCAAAACGATCTTGACAGATTAGAGAGATGAAGGGCCAAAACTAACAAAATGAAGTTCAACAGTGACAAATGCAAGATACTCCACTTTGGCAGAAAAAATGAAATGCAAAGATACAGAATGGGGGACAATGCCTGGCTCGAGAGCAGTACGTGTGAAAAAGATCTTGGAGTCCTCGTGGACAACAAGTTAAACATGAGCCAACAATGTGATGTGGCGGCAAAAAAAGCCAATGGGATTTTGGCCTGCATCAATAGGAGCATAGTGTCTAGATCTAAGGAAGTAATGCTACCCCTCTATTCTGCTTTGGTTAGACCACATCTGGAATATTGTGTCCAATTCTGGGCACCGCAACTCAAGAGAGATATTGACAAGCTGGAATGTGTCCAGAGGAGGGCGACTCAAATGATCAAGGGTCTGGAGAACAAGCCCTATGAGGAGTGGCTTAGGGAACTGGGCATGTTTAGCCTGAAGAAGAGAAGGCTGAGAGGGGATATGTTAACCATGTATAAATACGTGAGAGGAAGCCACAGGGAGGAGGAGGGAGCAAGCTTGTTTTCTGCTTCCTTGGAGACTAGAACGCAATGGAACAATGGCTTCAAACTACAAGAGAGGAGATTCCATCTGAACATTAGGAAGAACTTCCTGACTGTGAGAGCTGTTCAGCAGTGGAACTCTCTGCCCCGGAGTGTGGTGGAGGCTCCTTCTTGATGAACATCAAATTTAGTGGGACGACTGACCATTGTATTTATTGAATGTAATTGCTGTTTTGCTGTTTTAATGTTTTATTGCAATATGAAGTATGATGTTTATTGACTGTATGGAGGCCGTGACAGTCTTTGTATTTCTAGGTGCAAAGATGACTGCAGATGCAGACTGTGGCCAGGAAATCAGAAGACGCTTCCTTCTTGGGAGAAGAGCAATGTCCAATCTCGATAAAATAGTCAAGAGTAGAGACATCAGACTGGCAACCAAGATCCATTGCCTAGTCAAAGCCATGGTCTTCCCTGTAGTCACCTACGGATGTGAGAACTGGACCTCAGGGAAGGCTGAGCCAAGGAAGAGAGAGGCTTTTGAGCTGTGGTGTTGGAGGAAAGCTCTGAGAGTGCCTTGGACTGCGAGAAGATCCAACCAGTCCATCCTCCAGGAAATAAAGCCCGGCTGCTCACTGGAGGGAAGGAGACTAGAGACAAAGTTGAAGTCCTTTGAATGCCACATCATGAGGAGACAGCAAAGCCTAGAGAAGGGAATGATGCTGGGGAAAGTGGAAGGCAAAAGGAAGAGGGGCCGACCAAGGGCAAGGTGGATGGATGGCATCCTTGAAGTGACTGGATTGACCTTGAAGGACTGGTGGGTGGTGACGGCCGACAGGGAGCTCTGGCGTGGGCTGGTCCATGAGGTCACGAAGAGTCGGAGACGACTGAATGAATGAACAACAACAATGTATTTTATGTATTGTCGAAGGCTTTCATGGCTGGAATCACTCAGTTCTTGTGGGTTTTTTCGGGCTATATGGCCATGTTCTAGAGGCATTTCTCCTGACGTTTCGCCTGCATCTATGGCAAGCTTCCTCAGAGGGTGAGGTCTGCTGGAGCTGGGAAAAAAGGGGTTTATATATCTGTGGAATGACCCGGGTGAGACAAAAGGCTTTTGTAAGTTGGGCTAGGTGTGAATCTTTTCAACTGACCACCTTGATTAGCATACAATGGGCTGACTGTGCCTGGAGCAAACTCTTCTTGAAAGGTGATTAGATGTCCCTGCCTGTTTTTCTCTCTGCTGTTTTGCTGTTTTAATTTTAGAATTTTTTAATACTGGTAGCCAGATTTTGTTCATTTTCATGGTCTCTTCCTTTCTGTTGAAATTGTCCACATGTTTGTGGATTTCAATGGCTTCTCTGTGTAGTCTGACATGGTGGTTGTGAGAGTGGTCCAGCATTTCTGTGTTCTCAAATAATATGCTGTGTCCAGGTTGGTTCCTCAGGTGCTCTGCTATGGCTGACTTCTCTGTTTGAAGGAGTCTGCAGTGCCTTTCATGTTCCTGGATTCTTGTTTGGGCAATGCTGCGTTTGGGGGTCCCTATGTAGACTTGTCCACAGCTGCATGGAATACAATGGTAGACTCCTGCAGAGGTGAGAGGATCCCTCTTGTCCTTTGCTGAACGTAGCATTTGTTGGATTTTCTTGGTGGGTTTGTAGATTGTTTGTATGTTGTATTTTATGGTTGGAAACTGGTCTGAGTCCCTCAAGAGAGGTGAGAAGGTCGGTATATAAAACTTTTAAATAAATAAATAATAAATAATTACAGAGGGTGTTTCCACAGAAGTGGAAGGCACCCCAAAGGCCATCCAGTCTGTCCCCACTCTGCCAGGAAAGGAGGCACAATCCAAGCCCCATCCCTCTGGTGTGAGGACTGCTCTGAAGGCCTCAAAAGCCAAGGAGAACGTGAACCCGAGCCATAGAGGCATCCCTCCCTTGCAGTGCCGATGCTGCCTTGTGCAGATGATGGGACCGTGTTTCCTTTTGCAGATAAGGGCGTCCCTGCTCTCCGGCGAGGAGGACAAACCCTTCTAACGTTTCCCCTTTTCATGGCCGTCCAAGGCAGCCTTGGGGCCCCTCTGGGCGCCCAAACAAGAGCCTAGTGTTGCGCGTTGATCGGCGGGATGCAAATGCACAACGGAGCCCCTTCTCCGGCCCTTGAGAACGGAATCTTCCCAGGCCGCCTCCACAAGCCCGGCTGTTTGAGAGGCCTTTTCACCGAGAGTCATTAGCGAGAGATAAAGGTCTGGGCGGCTTAGGGTTTCTCTTGTCCCTTCAGGTGACAACAAGGGAGAGGCATTCCTAATAGCCACCCCAATTGTGTATTTCCTCCCATTTGCCGCGGCTCAGAAAGGCCGCGGCGGAAAAAGGAGCCCATTCCGAGAGGCTTTATCTGATGGAACGGCCCAAGGTGGCTTTTCTTCTCCTCTCCTTTCTCTGCCAGGCTCATCGCCCTCCCCATGGCAGGCCGCTCTCTTGGCCCCAGGCAGGAGGAGAATGGGAGGGAGGGCTGCGCTGCTGGCAGGACCCACACAGGACCCCTCCTCACTGGGCCGCTTGTGGCCAGAGCCGGGACAAGGCCGGCAAGCGGGGCTCCCTTTTATGGCACAAACACTGCACCCCAGGACAATTGGCGGCTGCAAACATTGCCCCATTTGCAACAGAGCCCCACACACCGTTCCCGAGTTACGAACAAGAGAGGTTCTGTAGGGTCGTTCTTAAGTTGAATTTGTTTACAAGACAGAACAGGGACATTTTTGTTGTTGTTGTTGTTGTTCATTCGTTCAGTCGTCTCCGACTCTTCGTGACCTCCTGGATCAGCCCACGCCAGAGCTCCCTGTCGGCCGTCACCACCCCCAGCTCCTTCAAGGTCAGCCCAGTCACTTCAAGGATGCCATCCATCCATCTTGCCCTTGGTCGGCCCCTCTTCCTTTTGCCTTCCACTTTCCCCAGCATCATTCCCTTCTCTAGGCTTTGCTGTCTCCTCATGATGTGGCCAAAGGACTTCCACTTTGCGTCTAGTATCCTTCCCTCCAATGAGCAGTCGGGCTTTCTTTCCTGGAGGATGGACTGGTTGGACCTTCTCGCAGTCCAAGGCACTCTCAGGACTTTCCTCCAACACCACAGCTCAAAAGCATCTCTCTTCCTTTGCTCAGCCTTCCCTCAGGTCCAGCTCTCACATCCGTAGGTTGTTGTTCTTGTTCATTCGTTCAGTCATCTCCGACTCTTCGTGACCTCCTGGACCAGCCCACGCCAGAGCTCCCTGTCGGCCGTCACCACCCCCAGCTCCTTCAAGGTCAGTCCAGTCACCTCAAGGATGCCATCCATCCATCTTGCCCTTGGTCGGCCCCTCTTCCTTTTGCCTTCCACCTTCCCCAGCATCATTCCCTTCTCTAGGCTTTGCTGTCTCCTCATGATGTGGCATTCAAAGGACTTCCACTTTCCCTCTAGTCTCCTTCTCTCCAATGAGCTTTAGTCGGGCTTTCTTTCCTGGAGGATGGACTGGTTGGATCTTCTCGCAGTCCAAGGCACTCTCAGCACTTTCCTCCAACACCACAGCTCAAAAGCATCGATCCTTCGCTCAGCCTTCCCGAAGGTCCAGCTCTCACATCCGTAGGTGACTACAGGGAATGCCATGGCTTGGACTAGGCAATGGATCTTTGTTGCCAGTCTGATGTCTCTACTCTTTACTATTTTATCGAGATTGGACATGGCTCTCCTCCCAAGAAGGAAGCATCTTCTGATTTCCTGGCCACAGTTTGCATCTGCAGTCATCTTTGCACCTAGAAATACAAACCCTGTCACGACCTCCACATTTTCTCCCTCTATTTCCCAGTTGTCAATCATTCTTGTTGCCATAATCTTGGTTTTTTTGACGTTTAGCTGCAACCCGGCTTTTGCGCTTTCTTCTTCCACCTTGATGTGAAGGCTCCTCAGCTCCTCCTCGCTTTCGGCCATCAGAGTGGTGTCATCTGCATATCTGAGGTTGTTAATGTTTCTTCCACCAATTTTCACCCCAGCCTTGCATTCCACAAGCCCCGCACATCCTCGCATGATGTGTTCTGCATACACGTTAAAAAGGTTGGGTGAGAGGATGCAGCCTTGCCGTACGCCTTTCCCAATCTTGACCCAGTCTCCTGTTCCGTGGTCAGTTCTGACTGTGGCTCCTTGGTCCTTGTACAGATTCCTCAGGAGAGAGGGAAGGGGGCTTGGGATGTCCATCCCACCAAGAACTTGCCACCATTTATTATGATCCACACAGTCAAAGGCTTTAGAAGAGTCAATGAAGCAGAAGTAGATGTTTTTCTGACACTCCCTGCCTTTCTCCATTATCCAGCGGATATTGGCAATCTGGTCTCTGGTTCCTCTGCCTTTTCTAAACCCAGCTTGAACATCTGGCCACTCTCGCTCCATGTCTTGCTGGAGTCTTCCTTGCAGGATCTTGAGCATTACCTTACTGGCATGATGAGAAATAAGGGCCACTGTACGGACGTTTGAGCAGTCCCGAGGACACTTGGTGGATGCAAACATTTCCCCATTTGCAACAGAGCCACACAGGCCGTCCCCGAGTTACAAACAAGAGAGGTTCTGTAGGGTCGTTCTTAAGTTGGATTCATTTACAAGACAGAACAGGGACATTTTTAGATAATATAATAAAACTTTATTTATATGCTGCTCTATTTCCTCTCACATATTTATACACGTCCCTCATCATGTCTCCTCTCAGCCTTCTCTTCTGCAGGCTAAACATGCCCAGTTCTTTCAGCCACTCCTGGAATCATAGAAACCTAGAATCTGTTGCACTCCAGGACAGGAAAAGCCCTCTGACTGTAAACACCACGCCATTGATTGGAAAACAATCCTTTTATTGAAGATAATTTAAAAAACAGCAAAGTAAACAGCACTTTAAATAAATAGGTAGATCCAATTAGGCAAGAAGAAAAGGCAGAACTACTTAATGCCTTCTTTGCCTCGGTCTTCTCACAAAAAGAAAGTCATCTTCAACCTCAGCAAGACGGAGTGGAGGAGGGATTGGAGGACATCCAAGCCCAAATTGGGAAAGAAGTCGTCCAGGAATACCTGGCCGCTCTTAATGAGTTCAAGTCCCCTTTCAGGGCCAGATCAACTACACCCAAGAGTACTGAAGGAACTAGCGGAAGGAAGTCATTTCGGAACCATTGGCAACCATCTTTGAGAGTTCTTGGAGAACGGGAGAAGTTCCAGCAGATTGGAGGAGGGCCAATGTGGTCCCAATCTTCAAGAAGGGAAAAAAGGAAGATCCAAACAATGACCAATGTCCAGTCAGCCTCACGTGGATACCAGGCAAGATTCTGGGACTGTTAAGGAAGTGGTCTGTAAACACTTAGAAACAAATGCGGTCATCGCTAAGAGTCAACGTGGATTTATCAAAAACAAGTCATGCCAGACTAATCTGATCTCTTTTATCGAGAGAGTTACAAGCTGGGTAGATGCGGGGAATGCCGTGGATGTGGCGTGTCTGGATTTCAGGAAGGCCTTCTTGGACAAGGTCCCCCATGACCTTCTGGCAAGGAAACTAGTCCAAGGTGGGCAAGGCAAAACTACGGTGAGGTGGATCTGGAATTGGTTAAATGGACGAACCCAGAGGGTGATTCTCCCCAAGGCTTCCTCTTCATCCTGGAAAGAAGTGACAAGTGGAGTGCCACAAGCAGGGTTCCGTCCTGGGCCCGGTCCTGGTCAGGATCTTCATTCATGACTTGGATGAAAGGCTAGAAGGCAGGATCATCAAGTTTGCAGACGGGACAAAATTGGGAGGGAGAGCCAAGGCTCCAGAGGACAGGAGCAGGATTCAAAACCATCTTGACAGATTAGAGAGATGAAGGGCCAAAACTAACAAAATGAAGTTCAACAGTGACAAATGCAAGATACTCCACTTTGGCAGGAAAAGCGAAATGCAAAGAGACAGAATGGGGGACAATGAGGCCTGGCTCGAGAGCAGGACGTGTGTGAAAAAGATCTTGGAGTCCTCGTGGACAACAAGTTAAACATGAGCCAGGAATGTGATGTGGCGGCAAAAAAAGCCAATGGGATTTTGGCCTGCATCAATAGGAGCATAGTGTCTAGATCCAGGGAAGTAATGCTACCCATGCTCTATTCTGCTTTGGTTAGACCACACCTGGAATATTGTATCCAATTCTGGGCACCACAATTCAAGAGAGATATTGACTCTAAGCTGGAATGTGTCCAGAGGAGGGCGACTAAAATGATCAAGGGTCTGGAGAACAAGCCCTATGAAGAGCGGCTTAAGGAGCTGGGCATGTTTAGCCTGAAGAAGAGAAGGCTGAGAGGAGATATGATAGCCATGTATAAATATGTGAGAGGAAGCCACAGGGAGGAGGAGGGAGCAAGCTTCCTTTCTGCTTCCCTGGAGACTAGGACGCAATGGAACAATGGCTTCAAACTACAAGAGAGGAGATTCATCTGAACATGAGGAAGAACTTCCTGACTGTGAGATCCGTTCAGCAGTGGAACTCTCTGCCCCAGAGTGTGGTGGAGGCTCCTTCTTTGGAAGCTTTTAAACAGGGGCTGGATGGTCATCTGCCAGGGGTGATTTGAATGCAGTATTCCTGCTTCTTGGCAGAATGGGGTTGGACTGGATGGACTCTTTGATTCTATGATTCTATGATTCTAAGCAGGAGCAAAAATAGTCCAGGGTAAAGTTCAGCAAAGTCCATAAAAACAAAGTCCACACTTCCCTAATATAATTTGGAAAACCATTAAACATTAATCCAAGGCATGAGTAGGCATTCATACAATCCAAGAATCCAAACCATGAAACAAGAAATACTTAGACAATAGGGCTGGGCGGTTTCGTTTCGTTAATTCGTAATTCGTTAATAATTCGTTAATTTTTTCAATTACAAAACAATAACGAACCATTCTGGAGCAATTATTAAAAAAAAACGAATTTTCAAAAACGTTTTGTAAATGCTTCGTATTTCGATATTGTATTCATTTCGTTATTGTTTTGAGGTCGTTTCGTTATTTTTTCCGCATGTCTGGGCCAGTTTTATGGTTTAATTAGTGAAAAAAAATTATAATATCACACTAACAGTCAACAACAGAGGGAGAGGGAAGCTTCAGAAGGTTTTGGAGGTTTTTTAGCGTATTTCGCGGTCGCGTCCGCCATTAACGAATCGATTCGTTATTGTTTCGGAAATCGATTCGTTAATTTTTTACCATTTACGAAATTTCGTAAATATCGAACTTTTTAAAAGGAAAATTTTGTAATTATTTTAAATATCGAAACAAAAAAAAACCCAAATACAAATCGATTTTAGAAACAATTTTTTCCGTTGTTACCCAGGCCTATTAGACAAGAATCTTCCAAGCAAGGCTTCTATGAAACAAGGACGAGAACTACAGTTGATTCCAGATGATTCTTCATCTGACTACATTTCCCATACTTGGAATTTTTATCCCCTCGTTAAGCTATTCCACGCACTCAGGAATTGGTCCCGCTTTACTTGAGATTCCCTTATCTTTTTCTGTTGGATGCAAGCAGACCGCCGAAGGCACTGTTTGGCCTGTCTGTTTTGACTAATTTCCTCTCGCTTATCTATTTGCTCATTAAGCCTTGCAGCTGGGCCAGATGCCCAGTTATTTTCAAGCCCCAAACCCTGGGAACTCTCTGGTAGCAATTCAGGGAGTACACCATCATCCCCACACCCTTCAGGGACATTCTCATAGGAAACTACACTTTGCACAGGGATCTCCTGGTCCTTCTCTGCATCAGTATCATTGACCAAACCATTGCCATCTTGAAATTCATTGGCATCACTTCCCACTCCCGAAGCACCCTGATCCTGAAACACAATCACAGGCTGAACTCCAACAGAGAAGAAAGAAAGAAGAAAAAGAGGAAAGGACAGACGAATGGGGAGGAAGGAAAGAGGTAGAGAAGGAAGGAACCAGACTGAGGCCAACAGATCCTTGGGATCCCTTCCAACATTGGGATTTTGTGGATCTTAGTGGCTAGTGGGGAATTATGCAACGCGAGGGAGCACTGCATTGCTGTGCTATGGTTTTTGGCCCATGCTAGGCCCATGTGCACGTCCTTCCGCACATGTTTCCCCCACACTTGGTTACCTGGCGCAAACCTGAGCCGTATTTGTCCCCGTGCGCCTAGCTCTTTGTGCCGCAAGGACTGTTTTGCAAGAGGTAGAAAGGACGCCAGCTGTGCCCTGCGGAGGGAGTGCGCGCCCCGGCCAAACAGTTTGCGCATTGTCCCCCAGCGGATCCCCTTTTGCAAAGAGGGCTAAGTGGGCCAGGCCTTGTCTTGGGGCTCCAGCCAAGGTGAGACTGAAGCCTCCGCACCTGAGAAGTGGCATTATCGGATCTGTTCTCAGGGAAACGTTAAGAGGGGCCCAAATAGCCTCCGAAATGCAAGTCGGGGCGGGATAAAGGTGCCATTCTGCAGCCCAACAAAGGGCCGAGGAAGGGAAGGGAAACCCGATCGGGGAGCGAGGACCCTGACCCCGCGGCCCCTCCGCATAAATTAGGGCCTGAAAGGGGACTTAATGGGCCTTGCCCAGATAAGGAGGCCATTTAGCCGAGGAGGAGGGAGACCATTTCCATCACAAAGGCCCTAATGGGGTGGCCTGCCTTTCCAAAGCTCCGGCAAAGAAAAGGATGCCAAGAGAAAAGCAGTGGCCAGCTCCAAAGGCATGGATGGGGTCAGCAGTCAGGATTTTCAGAAGGGGAGGCATTCAGAGGATCCTAGAGCCAGAAGGAACCCAAATGCCATCCAGTCTGACCCCTTGCAGCACTATCTGATCCCTCCCAACAGACGGCCATCCAGCCTTGGCTTAAAAGTGTCCAGACAAGGAAGGAGGCTCCACCAGACTCCCAGGCAGCATGTTGCTCTGCTGCAGTTCTTCCTAATGTTTACGTGGAATCTCGATTTCCTAGCATTTGAATCCATGGCTCTGAAAGGGTTAACAGAACTTAGAAGGTTCTTGTGGGTTTTTTCGGGCTATAGAGCCATGTTCTAGAGGCATTTCTCCTGACGTTTCGCCTGCATCTATGGCAAGCATCCTCAGAGGTCTGTTGGAATTAGGACAACTTAGAAGTGTTTAAGTGCTGAAATGCAAACCTAAAGAGAGGCTTGTCCCTCTCCTCTGGCCTGCAGAAGACCAAAAGCTAAGAGGAGATAATGAATCTGGAAGACACAAGATGCTCTATTGACAAGTACGCCCAGGGAGTACTCAGGGTGGGTTAACACCCAAAATGCTTATCTGTAACAATAATGTGTGTGTTTACGTAGTTTGTAGAAGGTTAGCAGTTAGAGACACTGAAGTACCAAAATATAGAATCATAGAATCATAGAATCCAAGAGTTGGAAGAGACCTCCTGGGCCATCATTCAGTCCAACCCCATTCTGCCAAGAAGCAGGAATATTGCATTCAAATCACCCCTGACAAATGGCCATCCAGCCTCTGCTTAAAAGCTTCCAAAGAAGGAGCCTCCACCACACTCCGGGGCAGAGAGTTCCACTGCTGAACGGCTCTCACAGTCAGGAAGTTCTTCCTCATGTTCAGATGGAATCTCCTCTCTTGTCGTTTGAAGCCATTGTTCCTCGTCCTAGTCTCCAAGAAAGCAGAAAGGAAGCTTGCTCCCTCCTCCTCCTCCCTGTAGCTTCCTCTCACATATTTATACATGTCCCTCATCATGTCTCCTCTCAGCCTTCTCTTCTTCAGGCTAAACATGCCCACCTCCTTAAGCCGCTCCTCATAGGGCTTGTTCTCCAGACCCTTGATCATTTTAGTCGCCCTCCTCTGGACACATTCCAGCTTGTCAATATCTCTCTTGAATTGTGGTGCCCAGAATTGGACACAATATTCCAGGTGTGGTCTAACCAAAGCAGAATAGAGCATGGGGAGCATGACTTCCCTGGATCTCGACACTATGCTCCTATTGATGCAGGCCAAAATCCCATTGGCTTTATTTGCCGCCACATCACATTCCTGGCTCAGAAGGAACCCAAAGACCATCTAGTCTGACCCCTTGCAACACTATCTGATCCCTCCCAACAGACAGCCATCCAGCCTCGGCTTAAAAGCGTCCAGACAAGGAAGGAGGCTCCACCAGACTCCCAGGCAGCATATTGCTCTGCTGCAGTTATTCCTAATGTTTACGTGGAATCTCGATTTCCTAGCATTTGAATCCATGGCTCTATTGTGTCTTGGTCTCCGAGGCAGCAGAGAACAAGCTTGGGACCTCCTCCTCAATGGGACCTCCTCCTAGATCAGCGTATCTCCACCTTCCGAATGCCACGACCCCTTAATACAGTTCCTCATGTTGTGCTGACCCCTGACCACAACATTATTTTGGCTGCTACTTCATAACTATAATTTTGCTACTGTTGTGAATCGTCATAATAATAATCCAATATGCGGGATGTATTTTTATTTGCACAAATACCCAATACGTCCATATTTGAATACTGGTGGGTTTGATTTTGTCATTTGGGAGTTGCTGTTGCTGGGATTTATAGTTCACCTACAATCAAAGCACAATCTGAACTCCACCAACGATGGAATTGAACCAAACCTGGAACACAGAACTCCCATGACCAACAGAAAATACTAGAAGGGTTTGGTGGGCATTGACCTTGATTTTTGGAGTTGTATATAACTCCCAGGACTGCACAGCATGGAGACATGACATCATCATCATGATCATCATGATCATCATCATCATCATCATCATCATCCTTCCCTCCCAGCTTACTCATGCAACACAAGGCACAGACATATCACAGAAGAAAGGGATGGGAAGGACCCCAAAAGTCTATTTTTTAAAAAGAAATTCATAGAATCCTAGAATCCTAGAGTTGGAAGAGACCTCATGGGCCATCATCCAGTCCAACGCCATTCTGCAAAGAAGCAGGAATATTGCATTCAAATCACCCCTGACAGATGGCCATCCAGTCCCTGTTTAAAAGCTTCCAAAGAAGGAGCCTCCACCACACTCCCTCTGGGGCAGAGAGTTCCACTGCTGAACGGCTCTCACAGTCAGGAAGTTCTTCCTCATGTTCAGGTGGGATCTGCTTTCCTGTAGTTTGAAGCCATTGTTCCATGACCTAGTCTCCAGGGAAGCAGAAAACAAGCTTGCTCCCTCCTCCTCCCTGTGGCTTCTTCTCACCTATTTATGCATGGCTATCATATCTCCTCTCAGCCTTCTCTTCTTCAGGCTCAACATGCCCAGCTCCTTAAGCCGCTCCTCATAGGGCTTGTTCTCCAGACCCTTGATCATTTTAGTCGCCCTCCTCTGGACACATTCCAGCTTGTCAATATCTCTCTTGAATTGTGGTGCCCAGAATTGGACACAATATTCCAGGTGTGGTCTTACCAAAGCGGAATAGAGCATGGGGAGCATGACTTCCTTAGATCTAGACACTATGCTCCTATTGATGCAGGCCAAAATCCCATTGGCTTTTTTTGCCACCGCATCACATTGTTGGCTCAATTTTAACTTGTTGTCCACGAGGACTCCAAGATCTTTTTCACACGTCCTGCTCTCGAGCCAGGCCTCATCGTCCCCCATTTTGTCTCTTTGCATTTTGTTTTTCCTGCCTAAGTGGAGTCTCTTGCATTTGTCCCTGTTGAACTTCATTGTGTTAGTTTTGGCCAATCATCGCTCTAATCTGTCAAGATCCCTTTGAATCCTGCTCCTGTCCTCTGGACTATTGGCTATCCCTCCCAATTTGGTGTCGTCTGCAAACTTGATGATCCTGCCTTCTAGCCCTTCATCTCAGTCATTAATAAAGATGTTGAACAGGACCGGGCCCAGGACAGAACCCTGCGGATGGCACTCCACTCGTCACTTCTTTCCAGGATGAAGATAAGGAAGCCTTGGGGAGAATCACCCTCTGGGTTTGTCCCAACCATTTTGTTGGGTTTTTGTTGTTGCAAGCAATTCTGTTGGACTTCTGCTACTTTTCTATTAACCTTCCTTTTTAAAAAAAACCTGCTTGTGTGGTTTTTGCGATATTATTGGCAGGGCACTCCAGTGATTTCATGGCGGCTGTTATTGCCTTGTTTATGTCCAATGCCACCTTGTGAATTACGGCCGTCGGAAGGAAAGGTGTAAATACTTCAAGGGAAAGGATGCTTGAGGAAACAAGGAAAAGTGGCGTTTCTGCAAGGTCAGCTTCCCCTGCTATTACCGGGTTTTCGCCCATTTTAATAGAGCCATGGAAAGGATACTTGAAAATCTTTGCAAAGCGGCAGGAAAACATTGCAAATATTGACAAACCTGGGCTAAGGAAACCCTGGATTGACATGAATCCTCACCACTTAGAGACCTGGAAAAATAACCTTGTGTCCAGAACTTTGCAAAGCAATTCAAGAAATGTATATGGAGAGGATAGAACATGGCTTGCAATGTGGAAAAATGCAAGGCCCTCCACTGAAATGCACTGGTATACAATGGGTGGTGGCATCCTATGGCTTGCAAACAGTCCATGGGAAAGGGATCTAGGAGTCTTGTCAAGCTGAACATGAGTCAGCAGTGTGATGCAGCATCGCACCTGGAATAATTGTTGCACTCCAGAGATATTGACAAGCTGGAAGGTGTCCAGAGGAGGGCGACTCAAAGGATCAAGAGCCTGGAGAACAAGCCCTATGAGGAGCAGCTTAAGGAGCTGGGCATGTTTAACCTGAAGAAGAGAAGGCTGAGAGGAGATATGATAGAAGCCACGTATAAATATGTGAGAGGAAGCCACAGGGAGGAGGAGGGAGCAAGCTTGTTTTCTGCTTCCCTGGAGACTAGGACGCAATGGAACAATGGCTTCAAACTACAAGAGAGGAGATTCCACCTGAACACGAGGAAGAACATCCTGACTGTGAGAGCCATTCAGCAGTGGAACTCTCTGTCCTGGAGTGTGGTGAGGGCCCTTCTTTGGAAGCTTTTAAACAGAGGCTGGATGGCCATCTGTCAGGGGTGATTTGAATGCAATATTCCTGCTTACTAGGCAGAAATGGGTTGGACTAGATAGCCCATGAGGTCTCTTCCAACTGTATGATTCTATGATTCCAGAACAGGAAAAACCCTCTTCATTGGCATCACTTCCCACATCCAAAGCATCCTGATCCTGAAACACAATCACAGGCTGAACTCCAACAATAATAGCCCTGTGTCCATCTCTGGGCAAAACAATTCAAGAGGGAGATGTACTGTCAAACACGACCACCTGCACCCCTAATCAAAGAAAGACATCGTTTGAGCCCAAGGAACTTATAGTTTCCCAAGAATGGAGGGCCAAATGAATGGTAGTGGGAAAGCTGACGAGATATACAGACCCTTGTTTCGAGTTTTTGCAAACTGCAGTGGCAAATGCACTCAGCCTTGCAATCGGTTCTCCGGACATGGCTAAGACAAACCTAGATAGGGACAGAGAAATAGAGGAACTAAATTTCACAGAAAATTAAAATATATTCAAATAATGTGAATGGACTAAACAACCCAAACAAAAGAAGGAAAATATGGCATCAAATCAAAAAAGGGTATTACAATGTGATTTATTTACAGGAAACTCATGTGTGTAACAATGTAGCGCATCTGACCCAGAAGAAGCTGGGGAAAACTTACTATGCATCCTGCGAGGAGAAAAAGAAAGGGGTAGTAACCTATGTTAACGAAAGGATCCCGTCCAGACAGGTATTTAAAGACCAGGACGGAAGAATCTTGGGAATTATTATAGAATTTGGAGGAAGAAAGATACTATTGTGTAATATTTACGCCCCAAATGGGACAAAAACAAAATTTGTAGAGACATTAGGAACAAACATTTTAGAAAAGGAGTATGATGATTTAATCATTATGGGGGACTTTAACGGGTCCTGGACAGTGCAATAGACAAATCAAAGAGAACAAAGAAAAAGAAAGACTATCATACGGGAGAACTCCCAAGAAATTTTAAAGTAATTAAAGGAAACTTGGAATTACTAGACATTTGGAGACACACACAAAAGCATAAACACGACTTTACCTTCTTTTTGAACCGCCACAACTCATGGTCCAGTATAGATATGGTATGGGGGACAAAAAAACTTGTCACAAAAGTCACTAAAGCAAGAATTCTAATGAGAATAAACTCTGATCACTCCCCATTGGAGATAGTACTTGAAAATGTAACTAACAAGGAAATAATATTTAGATGGAGATTAGACAATCATCTCATAAGTGGCCAAAGGGAATTAGATATTAATAAAGAAATACTGAAGGAGTTTTTAAAGTTTAACACTGAACAAGATACCTCCATAGATATTATCTGGGATGCAGCTAAGGCATATATGAGAGGACATTTCATTCAGCAAAAAGGTGACGTCGCGAGTGGCACCACCTATGTGTAAAACTGTTAGTTGTAAGATTTAAACTGTTGTATCATGCTTAATCCTGCCCCTTTTTACATTGCTTATGTATAGTTGTATGGATTGGTTGCTTGTAGCTGTCAATCAGTACTGTTTGGCTCCACCTCTTCCTGCAAGAGTGGAGAACTTCCTTTTTTTTCTTCATTCTGCCATCAGAGTTCGTACCAGAAGGACATGAATAAGAGACCTGACTCTAAAGGACCCTGATTTAAGTTACCTCTTAGCACCAGTTCTGAGGTTTTTTACCCCTGGGACTCATGCTTTATGTCGAGATCGTCCTGGACAATTATTGAGGAAACCCAGGTGCCTTCAAGCCGGTTCTTTTGGCACCAAAGAAAGATCCTGAATCCTCAAAACATAAACCATCTGAACTGGGGTTGTGGTTTGCTTCGGCATTCACAGCCATTGAGGAAGGCGGAAACTTGGTGAGGCTTCTCAGCTTCAAACCCCTTTGATCCAGGACTGATTGAGACTGTAACGTATGCTTTCCTTCACCCCTCTAAAGTTTTCCAGCTCATTGCTTTGAAGAAATGACTTTGTGATAAATAAAACTTATCTTGAGCTATTTACAGCGTTTTGGGTTTTTGGGAGTTCCAGTTTCTTATAGGAGGGCAAGAAGCAATCCCTTGGGGGAAAGATGCCATGTCCATCCCTCCTTTATTGAGAATAATAGCCCCCAGGCGTGATGGCACAAAAAAAAACCAATAAGAAACAAAAATAAAAACTCAGAATACAAAAGGTTAAAAGAAGAAATCACAAAAGCAGGATCAGAACTGAAAGCCTTGCAACCGGTAGCTGGTTGCTGCTTGAACAGCTGACCTGGAGTTTTGCAGACACTTCTCTTTCCCAGAGAAAGTGGAGACTCGAAATGTAGCCATGCCCCAAACTAAACCTCTGGCTCTGTGTTGAGCCAAATAGCAGCACTGCTCCTGAGTTATGGCTCCTCTTCCGCAAGAAGGGAAATGTAAATGCAAGATCCAATCACGGACATCCTTCTCTCTTTCTGACGATGGCCTTTATCTCTCGTCCTGGCCAAAGTGGTGGCCTTGATTGATGCGCCCGCTTGGCTTTAACTTGCGCACTAACTCTTTATGGGCTTCCCCCAAAGCAATCAGGACCGGCAATTGGAAAGTGGGAGCCGTATTTCTGTCATTCGGCGGCCAAAAGAAGAAGCAGGGCAAAAGTAGGCAAAAAGTCATTTTTTCCTGTTACACTATGTAACAAACTTTGAAAAATGTCCTGTTTGTGGTTTGAAAGTGTCATTTCCTGTTTAATTGTGTGGTGGTTTACATTGAAAGCAGTTGTTCTACTCCAGGAACTTTGTCTTTGTGGCTTCCACAAACTAGGCTGAATTGGTTGAGACTCAATGAGATATGCATTGATAAACTAGATGTTGGAGCTCAACCTGTGATTGTCGCCTGAGGGCTGAGAAAAGTGGTATATAAATAAAGTAAATAAATAAATGTGTTCCAGGATCAGGGTGCTTTGTATTTGGGGAGTGATGGCAATGAGTTGCAAGATGGCAATGGTTTGGTCAGTGATCTTGACGCAGAGAATGACCAGGAGATCCCTGTTCAAAGTGCAGTTTCCCATGAGAATGTCCCTGAGGGGGTGTGGGGATGATAGTGTACTCCCTGAATTGCTACTAGAGAGTTTCCAGAATAGGGAACATGAAAACAGTTCGACACCTGGCCCAGCTGCACAAATTAATGAGCAAATGGATAATGAGTAAATAGATAGACGCGGGGAGATAAGCCAAAACAGGAGAGCCGAACAATGGCTTTGGCGGTCTGCTAGGCTTTGAGAGAAAAAGATAAGAAGTTCTCAGTTAAAATGAAACCAATTTCTGAATGCTTGAGACTTAGCTAACGAGGAGATAAAAGTTCCAAGTACAGGATATGTAGTCAGATGAAGCATCATTTGGAATCAAGTCAGGATCTCGTCCTTGTTCATGGAAGTTTTACTGGGGAAATTCATGTCTTAAGTGCCTTTGTTTCATGGTTTTGATCCTAGAGAGAGGCAAAATGTGTCCTTACTGGAAGGAAGAAAAGGCAGAAGAAACTGGAAAAAGATGAAGAAGGTAAAAGGTAAAGAAGTCCATGCAGCTATATTTTGTCTAGAGAGAGGCAAAATGTGTCCTTACTGGAAGAAAGAAAAGGCAGAAGAAACTGGAAAAAGGTGAAGAGACTAAGAAGGTAAAAGGTAAAGAAGTCCATGAAGCTACATTTTGTCTAGAGAGAGGCAAAATGCATCCTTACTGGAAGAAAGAAAAGGCAGAAGAAACTGGAAAAAGGTGAAGAGACTAAGAAGGTAAAAGGTAAAGAAGTCCATGAAGCTACATTTTGTCTAGAGAGAGGCAAAATGCATCCTTACTGGGAGAAAGAAAAGGCAGAAGAAACTGGAAAAAAGGTGAAGAGACTAAGAAGGTAAAAGGTAAAGAAGTCCATGCAGCTACATTTTGTCTAGAGAGAGGCAAAATGCATCCTTACTGGAAGAAAGAAAAGGCCGAAGAAACTGGAAAAAGGTGAAGAGACTAAGAAGGTAAAAGGTAAAGAAGTCCATGAAGCTACATTTTGTCTAGAGAGAGGCAAAATGCATCCTTACTGGAAGAAAGAAAAGGCAGAAGAAACTGGAAAAAGGTGAAGAGACTAAGAAGGTAAAAGGTAAAGAAGTCCATGAAGCTACATTTTGTCTAGAGAGAGGCAAAATGCATCCTTACTGGGAGAAAGAAAAGGCAGAAGAAACTGGAAAAAAGGTGAAGAGACTAAGAAGGTAAAAGGTAAAGAAGTCCATGCAGCTACATTTTGTCTAGAGAGAGGCAAAATGCATCCTTACTGGAAGAAAGAAAAGGCCGAAGAAACTGGAAAAAGGTGAAGAGACTAAGAAGGTAAAAGGTAAAGAAGTCCATGAAGCTACATTTTGTCTAGAGAGAGGCAAAATGCATCCTTACTGGAAGAAAGAAAAGGCAGAAGAAACTGGAAAAAGATGAAGAGACTAAGAAGGTAAAAGGTAAAGAAATCCATGCAGCTACATTTTGTCTAGAGAGAGGCAAAATGTGTCCTTACTGGAAGGAAGAAAAGGCAGAAGAAACTGCAAAAAGGTGAAGAGACTAAGAAGGTAAAAGGTAAAGAAGTCCATGAAGCTACATTTTGTCTAGAGAGAGGCAAAATGCATCCGTACTGGAAGGAAGAAAAGGCAGAAGAAACTGGAAAAAGGTGAAGAGACTAAGAAGGCAAAAGGTAAAGAAATCCATGCAGCTACATTTTGTCTAGAGAGAGGCAAAATGCATCCTTACTGGAAGAAAGAAAAGGCAGAAGAAACTGGAAAAAGGTGAAGAGACTAAGAAGGTAAAAGGTAAAGAAGTCCATGAAGCTACATTTTGTCTAGAGAGAGGCAAAATGCATCCTTACTGGAAGAAAGAAAAGGCAGAAGAAACTGGAAAAAGATGAAGAGACTAAGAAGGTAAAAGGTAAAGAAGTCCATGAAGCTACATTTTGTCTAGAGAGAGGCAAAATGCATCCTTACTGGAAGAAAGAAAAGGCAGAAGAAACTGGAAAAAGGTGAAGAGACTAAGAAGGTAAAAGGTAAAGAAGTCCATGAAGCTATATTTTGTCTAGAGAGAGCCAAAATGCATCCTTACTGGAAGGAAGAAAAGACAGAAGAAACTGGAAAAAGATGAAGAGACTAAGAAGGCAAAAGGTAAAGAAATCCATGCAGCTACATTTTGTCTAGAGAGAGGCAAAATGCATCCTTACTGGAAGAAAGAAAAGACAGAAGAAACTGGAAAAAGGTGAAGAGACTAAGAAGGTAAAAGGTAAAGAAATCCATGCAGCTACATTTTGTCTAGAGAGAGGCAAAATGCATCCTTACTGGAAGAAAGAAAAGGCAGAAGAAACTGGAAAAAGATGAAGAGACTAAGAAGGCAAAAGGTAAAGAAATCCATGCAGCTACATTTTGTCTAGAGAGAGGCAAAATGCATCCTTACTGGAAGAAAGAAAAGGCAGAAGAAACTGGAAAAAGGTGAAGAGACTAAGAAGGTAAAAGGTAAAGAAATCCATGCAGCTACATTTTGTCTAGAGAGAGGCAAAATGCATCCTTACTGGAAGAAAGAAAAGGCAGAAGAAACTGGAAAAAGGTGAAGGGACTAAGAAGGTAAAAGGTAAAGAAGTCAATGAAGCTACATTTTGTCTAGAGAGAGGCAAAATGCATCCTTACTGGAAGAAAGAAAAAGGAGAAGAAACTGGAAAAAGGTAAAGACTAAGAAAGTAAAAGGTAAAGAAGTCCATGCAGCTACATTTTGTCTAGAGAGAGGCAAAATGTGTCCTTACTGGAAGGAAGAAAAGGCCGAAGAGACTGGAAAAAGGTGAAGAGACTAAGAAGGTAAAAGGTAAAGAAATCCATGCAGCTACATTTTGTCTAGAGAGAGGCAAAATGCATCCTTACTGGAAGAAAGAAAAGGCAGAAGAAACTGGAAAAAGATGAAGAGACTAAGAAGGCAAAAGGTAAAGAAATCCATGCAGCTACATTTTGTCTAGAGAGAGGCAAAATGCATCCTTACTGGAAGAAAGAAAAGGCAGAAGAAACTGGAAAAAGGTGAAGAGACTAAGAAGGTAAAAGGTAAAGAAATCCATGCAGCTACATTTTGTCTAGAGAGAGGCAAAATGCATCCTTACTGGAAGAAAGAAAAGGCAGAAGAAGCTAGAAAAAGGTGAAGAGACTAAGAAGGTAAAAGGTAAAGAAGTCCATGCAGCTACATTTTGTCTAGAGAGAGGCAAAATGTGTCCTTACTGGAAGGAAGAAGAGGCAGAAGAAACTGGAAAAAGGTGAAGAGACTAAGAAAGTAAAAAGTAAAGAAGTCCATGCAGCTACATTTTGTCTAGAGAGAGGCAAAATGTGTCCTTACTGGAAGGAAGAAAAGGCAGAAGAAGCTAGAAAAAGGTGAAGAGACTAAGAAGGTAAAAGGTAAAGAAGTCCATGCAGCTACATTTTGTCTAGAGAGAGGCAAAATGTGTCCTTACTGGAAGGAAGAAGAGGCAGAAGAAACTGGAAAAAGGTGAAGAGACTAAGAAGGTAAAAGGTAAAGAAGTCCATGCAGATACATTTTGCCTAGAGAGAGGCAAAATGTGTCCTTACTGGAAGGAAGAAAAGGCCGAAGAGACTGGAAAATGGTGGAGAGACCACACGGTCAACCCAGGGCAATAAAACTTAAAGAGGAAGTTCCCTCATTCCATTGCTATATCACCAAAGGGGGAGGAGTGTTGGGGTTCAGTCTGATCCTGATCTGTGTGAACAGGATTCTCTGATAGTTTTTCAAACTGAGCAAGCTCTCCCTGACTATGACGGTGTGGAATCTGTTGTTGATGCAGAAGTCAGTGGGAATGAAAACGAAACCCAGCAATTAGAAGAGAATGTTTTGGAAGTTAGCCGTGATATCTCCCCACCTGGGCTAGATAATGAGCTCCGGAGAGAACAGATAGTGAGAGATAGATTTGTTTCCCAGTCTGTACGAAGGTCACAGCGCCTTCAGCAGAAAGAGGCCCAAACAGAAAAGTCAAGGGGCGTTTCTAAGAATAGCTTCTTTGGTTTAAGAGCATCCCTGCCGGGTGCTTCTTTAGGTCAAGCAACGTTCGGGACTGTGGCTGGTCTTGGCAGAATGCCTGTGTTCCATGGCCAGTAATCCCAGAGGCTTGTAGTTTCCAAGTTCATGGTTAGTAAAAGGCTAACAGACTCCTGGTTATTGTTTTGTGGCTTTTGAAGTTTTGCTCAAGTTCAGAGATCCTATTGACTACTGTGTTTTTCTGTGGCTTTTTTTACTCTGCATTTACCTTTCTTTTGTAACCAATTTTTCATCAATAAACAAGGATTGCTTTTCCTACAGTCCAGAGTGGTGGATTTAATCTTATGGTCTTGTTTCTTGAACTGGGATGCAACAAGGAGAGACAAAGCCCTTTCTGGGAAAACATGCATAGGAATGTGGGAGGAAGAATCCCACAGCCTGGCCCTGTCTCTAGCCTGGCTACTCATTGAGGCCTGGAAACTTGATTACGCAAGAGACTTCTGCAGTCCAGGAATGAAACTCAACAAAAGGCTCCCAGGAATGGAAAGGGGGGCCTTGTAAGTTCCCCATTGCTGCCAAAGGGTCAGATTTAGCCATATTTTTCAGCTGTGGCTCGAAAACGGCTATCCAGTAGGGCTGGGCGGTTTCGTTTCGTTAATTCGTAATTCGTTAAAAATTCGTTATTTTTTTTTGTTAACGAAGCGATAACGAACCATTCTGGAGCAACTTAAAAACGAAACGAATTTTTCAATTCGTTTCGTAAATGCTTCGTGTTTCGTTATGTATTCGTTTCGTTATTGGTTTGAGGTCGTTTTGTTATTATTTCTGCATGTCTGAGGCAAGTTTTATAGTTGTTTTTTGTTTAATTAGTGGAAAAAAATTATAATATCACACCAACAGTCAACAACAGAGGGAGAGGGAAGCTTCAGAAGTTTTTTTAGCGTATTGCGCGATCGCGGCCGCCATTAACGAATCGATTCGTTATTGTTTCGTTATTGTTTTGTAATTTTTTTACCATTTATGAAATTTCGTAAATATCGAACTTTTTTAAAGGAAAATTTCGGAATTCTTTTAAATATCGAAACGCAAAAAAACCCAAAAAACGAATCGATTTTAGAAACAAATTTTTCCGTTGTTACCCAGGCCTAATATCCAGCTATCCACCTGTTTTCAGGAGGTGCACGAAAACGGATACCGGGGTCTACCGTTATCTGGCTAGCAGAAACGGGTTGAGGTTCAGCCGAAATGCAGAAGTCTTCCAGAAAGTGTCTGCTGGTTGGTTCCCTCCGAATGCCGGTGGCCCTCCTCTCCCCTTTGTGTCGCCAGACGGAGCCATCCATCACTTGCCCCCCAGTTTTACTGCCGGCCGCACTGTTTAGAGATTCAGAACCCACAAATCATCCCGATAAACATGATTTTTTCCGGTGGCGTTTCATCAAAATACTTTATGCCTCTGACAATTCCGGGGGAGATTTATGGCAGCGGGTGCTTGGGAAAAGCTGTCAGGCCTCTTATTGAAATTCAGCTTTGCTTGTTTTATTTTGCCCCGCATCCTGACACCCCCGCCCCCGCCCCCCAAACCCACTGTTGAAGAGTCAGAAAAGTAAAGTTTTCACTTCTCTTTTTTGCTCCGTGGATGCAGAGCAGTCGTAGGCCCAAAGCGGATGGGTCTACACTGCCAAGTAAGGCCGTTTGGAACTGCTTGGTATCGGAAGGACAGGCACATGTTGTTGTTGTTTATTTGTTCAGTTGCTTCTGACTCTTGTTGTCCTCCTGGTCCAGCCCAGGCCAGAGCTCCCTGTTGGCCGTGGCCACCCCCAGGATCTCCTTCAGAGTCAAGCCAGTCACTTCAAGGATCTCGTCCATCCCCCTTGCCCTTGGTCAGCCCCTCTTCCTTTTTCCTTCCTTTTCCCCCAGCATCTTTCTCTTCTCCAAGGTCTCCTGCCTTCTCATGATGTGGCCAAAGGACTTCAGCTTTCCCTCTAGTCTCCTTCCCTCCAATGAGCAGCCGGGCTTTCTTTCCTGGAGGATGGACTGGTTGGAGCTTCTCGCAGTCCAAGGCACTCTCAGAACTTTACTCCAACACTGATGCTGAGGGTGCCCCAGGCCCCTGCTTTCAAGCTGATCTGACCAGCCGCAGGGAGTTCCACAGTTCCTGGATGTCTGGTTGGACCATAACTGATTAAATGTGCCCCAGCAGCAGCCTCAACCGAGGACTCTCTCCTTTCACTTCTTTCCCCAGCCCAAACTATGTAACAAATCCCTAAATCCCTAGAGCCGTTCAGCAGTGGAACTCTCTGCCCCGGAGTGTGGTGGAGGCTCCTTCTTTGGAGGCTTTTAAACAGAGGCTGGATGGCCATCTGTCAGGGGTGATTTGAATGCAATATTCCTGCTTCTTGGCAGAATGGGGTTGGACTGGATGGCCCATGAGGTCTCTTCCAACTCTTTGATTCTATGATTCTATGATTCTAAATTGGCACACAGAACTCCCATGCTTGACAGAAAATACTGGAAGGATTTGGTGGACATTGACCTTGAGTTTGGGAGTTGTAGTTCGTCGGCATCCAGAGAGCACTGTGGACTCAACACTGACCAAACTTGGCACAAATATTCCATATGCCCAAATATGAGATTGGGGAAGATAGGCCTTGCCCTCTGGGAGTTGTAGTTGCTGGCATGTATAGTTCACTTAGAGTCAAAAAACATCCTGAACCCCACCAACGATAGAATCTATGATTCTATGAAATAAAGACTAATTCAATTGGAACTTTAACCTCTCCAGAATGATACTTTGTGTCCCTTTCCTGACTCAAACTGTCTCTATGCATGACAGTTTGAGGAAATAACTTTTTCCGGGCCACGGGAAACCGCAGGGAGGCCGAATCTACGTTCCTTCAAACCGCGGATACGGAAACCCCTCGGGCCCCCGTATCCGCGAGTTGACGGATCGACTCCATTTTGGTACCATATTTTTCTTAGCCAAATTCTAACACTATCTGCCATCTCACTTTTTGCATTTTGGGCTCCTGCGCTCTGGGAATAACCTTTGATTTCTTAAGAATATTTTCATAGAATCATAGAATCAAAGAGTTGGAAGAGACCTCTTGGGCCATCCAGTCCAACCCCATTCTGCCAAGAAGCAGGAATATTGCATTCAAATCACCCCTGACAAATGGCCATCCAGCCTCTGTTTAAAAGCTTCCAAAGAAGCAGCCTCCACCACACTCCCTCCGGGGCAGAGAGTTCCACTGCTGAACGGCTCTCACAGTCAGGAAGTGAGAGCCGTTTTTCATAGGAAAACAGCTGATTATCAAAATCCGAGCCTCGCTGCTGCTGCGCTGCCACTGCCATTGCTGCTTCTTCGTCCTTCTGGAGCCCCCAGCCCTGGAGACTTGATGTGGTGGTTACCCCATGGAGTAACCACATGTAATAATAATAATATTACTAATAATAATAATCCTCTGAGGATGCTTGCCATAGATGCAGGCGAAACGTCAGGAGAAAATACCTCTAGAACATGGCCATTTAGCCTGGAAAAACCTACAACAACCCATCATAATGTTTAGTTGTGTAACTCTGGTGGTCTATTGTTTTGAGTGGACTTTGTGGGACCCTTTGGGTTCAGAAAAGGGAGGCAAGCCAAGGCCGTGGGGTGCCCGCCTGGGCCGGGGAGGAGGCTCCTTTTTCCTTGTGCCGGCCGCCTTTCCAGAGCCATTCCGGGCTGTCATTCAGGGGCCTGTTGGGAAGCCGTTAGCTCTGCCCATCAAATGTTTTCCGCGTGTTCAGGAAGAGAAATGTAATCCTGGGCCATTTCTTTGAAAAATTACGGGGCCTGGCGTTTTACACCTGTAATTATGATAAAAGCTCTTGGCGGAAGGCTGCCAAGGTGGCTGCGAAATAAATCATGTTCTCCCCGCCTTCCTCTCTCTCTCTCTCTCTCTCTCTCTTTCTCTCTCTCGGAGGAATTTGGAAAGCAGCCCTCGGCTGTAAATTAAAGGGGGGAAAGGAGGAGAGAAGAAGGAGGGCTGATCTGGAGTTGCAGAGCCATTGATTCCACACTGGAGATCATAGAATCCTAGAATCAAAGAGTTGGAAGAGACCTCCTGGGCCATCCAGTCCAACCCCATTCTGCCAAGAAGCAGGAATATTGCATTCAAATCACCCCCGACAGATGGCCATCCAGCCTCTGCTTAAAAGCTTCCAAAGAAGGAGCCTCCACCACACTCCCTCTGGGGCAGAGAGTTCCACTGCTGAACGGCTCTCACAGTCAGGAAGAGACCTCCTGGGCCATCATCCAGTCCAACCCCATTCTGCCAAGAAGCAGGAATATTGCATTCAAAGCACCCCTGACAGATGGCCATCCAGCCTCTGTTTAAAAGCTTCCAAAGAAAGAGCCTCCACCACACTCCGGGGCAGAGAGTTCCACTGCTGAACGGCTCTCACAGTCAGGAAGTTCTTCCTCATGTTCAGGTGGAATCTCCTTTCTACTTTGAAGCCATTGTTCCATTGCGTCCTAGTCTCGAGGGAAGCAGTAAACAAGCTTGCTCCCTCCTCCTCTCTGTGGCTCCCTCTCACATATTTATACATGGCTATCACATCTCCTCTCAGCCTTCTCTTCTTCAGGCTAAGCATGCCCAGTTCCCTAAGCCGCTCCTCATAGGGCTTGTTCTCCAGACCCTTGATTATTTGAGTCGCTCTCCTCTGGACACATTCCAGCTTGTCAATATCTCTCTTGAATTGTGGTGCCCAGAATTGGACACAATATTCCAGGTGCGGTCTAACCAAAGCAGAATAGAGCATGGGGAGCATGACTTTGCTGGACCTAGACACTAGGCTCCTCTTGATGCAGGACAAAATCCCGCTGGCTTTCTTTGCCACCACATCACATTCCTGGTTCATGCTTAACTTGTTGTCCACGAGGACTCCAAGATCTTTTTCACACGTACTGCTCTCGAGCCAGGCATTGTCCCCCATTCTGTATCTTTGCATTTCGTTTTTCCTGCCAAAGTGGAGTATCTTGCATTTGTCACTGTTGAACTTCATTGTGTTAGTTTTGGCCCATCATCTCTCTAATCTGTCAAGCTCGTTTTGAATCCTGCTCCTGTCCTCTGGAGTCTTGGCTCTCCCTCCCAATTTGGTGTCGTCTGCAAACTTGATGATCCTGCCCTCTAGCCCTTCATCTAAGTCATTAATAAAGATATTGAACAGGACCGGGCCCAGGACGGAACCCTGCAGATGGCACTCCACTTGTCACTTTTTTCCAGGATGAAGAGGAAGCATTGGTGAGCACCCTCTGAGTTCATCCATTCTTGGCAGAATGGGGTTGGACTGGATGATGGCCCACCAGGTCTCTTCCAACTCTAGGAGTCTAGGATTCTAAGGTGTCCTGAGATCAAATCTGTCAAAGATCTGGAAAGTATGACTCCCATAGAGGAGCAGTTTGGGGATCTGATGATGTTTGGGTTGGCGAAGAAAAGGTTAAGATATGACACAATGGCTATGTTCAAATATCCAAAAGAATGTCAAATTGGAATATTGTGTCCAATTCTGGGCACCACAACTGAAGGGAGATATTGGCAAGCTGGAATGTGTCCAGAGGAGAGCGACTAAAATGATAAAAGGTCCGGAGAACAAGCCCTATGAGGAGCGGCTTAACGAGCTGGGCATGTTTAGCCTGAAGAAGAGAAGGCTGAGAGGAGATATGATAGTCATGTATAAATATGTGAAAGGAAGTCATAGGGAAGAGGGAACAAGCTTGTTTTCTGCTTCCTTGGAGACTAGGATGCAATGGAACAATGGCTTCAAACTACAAGAGAGGAGATTCCATCTGAACATGAGGAAGAACTTCCTGAGTGTGAGAGCCGTTCAGCAGTGGAACTCTCTGCTCTGGAGTGTGTTGAAGGCTCCTTCTATGGAGGCTTTGAAGCAGAGGCTGGATGGCCTCCTGTCGGGTATGCTTTGAACACGACTTTCCTGCTTCTTGGCAGAATGGGGTTGGACTGGATGATGGCCCACCAAGTTTCTTCCAACTCTATGATTCTATGAGAGAGCTGTTCAGCAGTGGAACTCTCTGCCCCAGAGTGTGTTGAAGGCTCCTTCTATGGAGGCTTTGAAGCAGAGGCTGGATGGCCACCTGTCGGGTATGCTTTGAACAGGACTTTCCTGCTTCTTGGCAGAATGGGGTTGGACTGGATGATGGCCCACCAAGTTTCTTCCAACTCTATGATTCTATGAGAGAGCTGTTCAGCAGTGGAACTCTCTGCCCCAGAGTGTGTTGAAGGCTCCTTCTATGGAGGCTTTGAAGCAGAGGCTGGATGGCCTCCTGTCGGGTATGCTTTGAACACGACTTTCCTGCTTCTTGGCAGAATGGGGTTGGACTGGATGATGGCCCACCAAGTTTCTTCCAACTCTATGATTCTATGAGAGAGCTGTTCAGCAGTGGAACTCTCTGCCCCAGAGTGTGTTGAAGGCTCCTTCTATGGAGGCTTTGAAGCAGAGGCTGGATGGCCACCTGTCGGGTATGCTTTGAACACGACTTTCCTGCTTCTTGGCAGAATGGGGTTGGACTGGATGATGACCCACCAAGTTTCTTCCAACTCTATGATTCTATGAGAGAGCTGTTCAGCAGTGGAACTCTCTGCCCCAGAGTGTGTTGAAGGCTCCTTCTATGGAGGCTTTGAAGCAGAGGCTGGATGGCCACCTGTCGGGTATGCTTTGAACACGACTTTCCTGCTTCTTGGTAGAAGGGGGCTGGACTGGATGATGGCCCACCAAGTTTCTTCCAACTCTATCATTCTATGATTCTATGACAGAGCTGTTCAGCAGTGGAACTCTCTTCCCCAGAGTGTGTTGGAGGCTCCTTTTATGGAGGCTTTTAAACAGAGGCTGGATGTCCATCTGTTGGGGGGTCCTTTGAATGCGACTTTCCTGCTTCTTGTCAAAATGGGGTTGGACTAGATGATGGCCCACCAGGTCTCTCCCAAATCTAGGAGTCTAGGATTAGTTCTAAGGTGTCCTGAGATCAAAACAGCCAAAGATCTGGAAACTATGTCTCCCACAGAAGAGTAGTTTGGGGATCTGGGGATGTTTGGGTTGGCGAAGTAAAGGTGAAGATATGACACAATGGCTATGTTCAAATATCCAAAAGAATGTCAAATTGGAATATTGTGTCCAATTCTGGGCACCACAACTGAAGGGAGATATTGTCAAGCTGGAATGTGTCCAGAGGAGAGCGACAAAAATGATAAAAGGTCTGGAGAACAAGCCCTATGAGGAGCAGCTTAAGGAGCTGGGCATGTTTAGCCTGAAGAAGAGAAGGCTGAGAGGAGATATGAGAGCCATGTATAAATACGTGAGAGGAAGCCACAGGGAGGAGGAGGGAGCAAGGTTGTTTTCTGCTTCCCTGGAGACTAGGACGCAATGGAGCCTACAAGAAAGGAGATTCCATCTGAACATGAGGAAGAACTTCCTGACTGTGAGAATTGTTCAGCAGTGGAACTCTCTGCCCCGGAGTGTGGTGGAGGCTCCTCCTCTGGAGGCTTTTAAGCAGAGGCTAGATGGCCACCTGTCGGGGGTGCTTTGAACAGGACTTTCCTGCTTCTTGGCAGAATGGGGTTGGACTGGATGATGGCCCACCAAGTTTCTTCCAACTCTATGATTCTATGAGAGAGCTGTTCAGAAGTGGAACTCTCTGCCCCAGAGTGTGTTGAAGGCTCCTTCTTTGGAGGCTTTGAAGCAGAGGCTGGATGGTCACCTGTCGGGTGTGCTTTGAACATGACTTTCCTGCTTCTTGGTAGAAGGGGGTTGGACTGGATGATGGCCCACCAAGTTTCTTCCAACTCTATGATTCTATGAGAGAGCTGTTCAGCAGTGGAACTCTGTGCCCCAGAGTGTGTTGGAGGCTCCTTCTATGGAGGCTTTTAAACGGGCTGGATGGCCACCTGTTGGGGGTGCTTTGAACAGGACTTTCCTGCTTCTTGGCAGAATGGGGTTGGACTGGATGATGGCCCACCAAGTTTCTTCCAACTCTATGATTCTATGAGAGAGCTGTTCAGAAGTGGAACTCTCTGCCCCAGAGTGTGTTGAAGGCTCCTTCTTTGGAGGCTTTGAAGCAGAGGCTGGATGGTCACCTGTCGGGTGTGCTTTGAACATGACTTTCCTGCTTCTTGGTAGAAGGGGGTTGGACTGGATGATGGCCCACCAAGTTTCTTCCAACTCTATGATTCTATGAGAGAGCTGTTCAGAAGTGGAACTCTCTGCCCCAGAGTGTGTTGAAGGCTCCTTCTTTGGAGGCTTTGAAGCAGAGGCTGGATGGTCACCTGTCGGGTGTGCTTTGAACATGACTTTCCTGCTTCTTGGTAGAAGGGGGTTGGACTGGATGATGGCCCACCAAGTTTCTTCCAACTCTATGATTCTATGAGAGAGCTGTTCAGCAGTGGAACTCTGTGCCCCAGAGTGTGTTGGAGGCTCCTTCTATGGAGGCTTTTAAACGGGCTGGATGGCCACCTGTTGGGGGTGCTTTGAACAGGACTTTCCTGCTTCTTGGCAGAATGGGGTTGGACTGGATGATGGCCCACCAAGTTTCTTCCAACTCTATGATTCTATGAGAGAGCTGTTCAGAAGTGGAACTCTCTGCCCCAGAGTGTGTTGAAGGCTCCTTCTTTGGAGGCTTTGAAGCAGAGGCTGGATGGTCACCTGTCGGGTGTGCTTTGAACATGACTTTCCTGCTTCTTGGTAGAAGGGGGTTGGACTGGATGATGGCCCACCAAGTTTCTTCCAACTCTATGATTCTATGAGAGAGCTGTTCAGAAGTGGAACTCTCTGCCCCAGAGTGTGTTGAAGGCTCCTTCTTTGGAGGCTTTGAAGCAGAGGCTGGATGGTCACCTGTCGGGTGTGCTTTGAACATGACTTTCCTGCTTCTTGGTAGAAGGGGGTTGGACTGGATGATGGCCCACCAAGTTTCTTCCAACTCTATGATTCTATGAGAGAGCTGTTCAGCAGTGGAACTCTGTGCCCCAGAGTGTGTTGGAGGCTCCTTCTATGGAGGCTTTTAAACGGGCTGGATGGCCACCTGTTGGGGGTGCTTTGAACAGGACTTTCCTGCTTCTTGGCAGAATGGGGTTGGACTGGATGATGGCCCACCAAGTTTCTTCCAACTCTATGATTCTATGAGAGAGCTGTTCAGAAGTGGAACTCTCTGCCCCAGAGTGTGTTGAAGGCTCCTTCTTTGGAGGCTTTGAAGCAGAGGCTGGATGGTCACCTGTCGGGTGTGCTTTGAACATGACTTTCCTGCTTCTTGGTAGAAGGGGGTTGGACTGGATGATGGCCCACCAAGTTTCTTCCAACTCTATAATTCTATGACAGAGCTGTTCAGCAGTGGAACTCTCTGCCCCAGAGTGTGGTGGAGGCTCCTTCTTTGGAGGCTTTTAAACAGAGGCTGGATGGCCATCTGTTGGGGGGTCCTTTGAACATGACTTTCCTGCTTCTTGGTAGAAGGGGGTTGGACTGGATGATGGCCCACCAAGTTTCTTCCAACTCTATGATTCTATGAGAGAGCTGTTCAGCAGTGGAACTCTGTGCCCCAGAGTGTGTTGGAGGCTCCTTCTATGGAGGCTTTTAAACGGGCTGGATGGCCACCTGTTGGGGGTGCTTTGAACAGGACTTTCCTGCTTCTTGGCAGAATGGGGTTGGACTGGATGATGGCCCACCAAGTTTCTTCCAACTCTATGATTCTATGAGAGAGCTGTTCAGAAGTGGAACTCTCTGCCCCAGAGTGTGTTGAAGGCTCCTTCTTTGGAGGCTTTGAAGCAGAGGCTGGATGGTCACCTGTCGGGTGTGCTTTGAACATGACTTTCCTGCTTCTTGGTAGAAGGGGGTTGGACTGGATGATGGCCCACCAAGTTTCTTCCAACTCTATGATTCTATGAGAGAGCTGTTCAGCAGTGGAACTCTGTGCCCCAGAGTGTGTTGGAGGCTCCTTCTATGGAGGCTTTTAAACGGGCTGGATGGCCACCTGTTGGGGGTGCTTTGAACAGGACTTTCCTGCTTCTTGGCAGAATGGGGTTGGACTGGATGATGGCCCACCAAGTTTCTTCCAACTCTATGATTCTATGAGAGAGCTGTTCAGAAGTGGAACTCTCTGCCCCAGAGTGTGTTGAAGGCTCCTTCTTTGGAGGCTTTGAAGCAGAGGCTGGATGGTCACCTGTCGGGTGTGCTTTGAACATGACTTTCCTGCTTCTTGGTAGAAGGGGGTTGGACTGGATGATGGCCCACCAAGTTTCTTCCAACTCTATAATTCTATGACAGAGCTGTTCAGCAGTGGAACTCTCTGCCCCAGAGTGTGGTGGAGGCTCCTTCTTTGGAGGCTTTTAAACAGAGGCTGGATGGCCATCTGTTGGGGGGTCCTTTGAACGCGACTTTCCTGCTTCTTGGCAGAATGGGGTTGGACTGGATGATGGCCCACCAAGTTTCTTCCAACTCTATGATTCTATGAGAGAGCTGTTCAGAAGTGGAACTCTCTGCCCCAGAGTGTGTTGAAGGCTCCTTCTTTGGAGGCTTTGAAGCAGAGGCTGGATGGTCACCTGTCGGGTGTGCTTTGAACATGACTTTCCTGCTTCTTGGTAGAAGGGGGTTGGACTGGATGATGGCCCACCAAGTTTCTTCCAACTCTATGATTCTATGAGAGAGCTGTTCAGCAGTGGAACTCTGTGCCCCAGAGTGTGTTGGAGGCTCCTTCTATGGAGGCTTTTAAACGGGCTGGATGGCCACCTGTTGGGGGTGCTTTGAACAGGACTTTCCTGCTTCTTGGCAGAATGGGGTTGGACTGGATGATGGCCCACCAAGTTTCTTCCAACTCTATGATTCTATGAGAGAGCTGTTCAGAAGTGGAACTCTCTGCCCCAGAGTGTGTTGAAGGCTCCTTCTTTGGAGGCTTTGAAGCAGAGGCTGGATGGTCACCTGTCGGGTGTGCTTTGAACATGACTTTCCTGCTTCTTGGTAGAAGGGGGTTGGACTGGATGATGGCCCACCAAGTTTCTTCCAACTCTATAATTCTATGACAGAGCTGTTCAGCAGTGGAACTCTCTGCCCCAGAGTGTGGTGGAGGCTCCTTCTTTGGAGGCTTTTAAACAGAGGCTGGATGGCCATCTGTTGGGGGGTCCTTTGAACGCGACTTTCCTGCTTCTTGGCAGAATGGGGTTGGACTGGATGATGGCCCACCAAGTTTCTTCCAACTCTATGATTCTATGAGAGAGCTGTTCAGCAGTGGAACTCTGTGCCCCAGAGTGTGTTGGAGGCTCCTTCTATGGAGGCTTTTAAACGGGCTGGATGGCCACCTGTCGGGGGTGCTTTGAACAGGACTTTCCTGCTTCTTGGCAGAATGGGGTTGGACTAGATGATGGCCCACCAGGTCTCTTCCAACTCTAGGAGTCTAGGATTCTAAGGTGTCCTGAGATCAAAACAACCAAAGATCTGGAAACTATGACTCTCACAGAGGAGTAGTTTGGGGATCTGAGGATGTTTGGGTTGGCGAAGAAAAGGTGAAGATATGGCACAAGGGCTATGTTCAAATATCCAAAAGAATGTCGAATTGGAATATTGTGTCCAATTCTGGGCACCACAACTGAAGGGACATATTGACAAGCTGGAATGTGTCCCCCGTGCATCAAGTTTGAAGACAGGACCAAATTGGGAGGGAGAGCCAAGACTCCAGAGGACAGGAGCAGGTTTCAAAGGGATCTTGACAGATTAGACAGATGATGGGTCAAAACTCACAAAATGAAGGAGGGCGACTCAAATGATCAAGGGTCTGGAGAACAAGCCCTATGAGGAGCGGCTTAAGGAGCTGGGCATGTTTAGCTTGAAGAAGAGAAGGCTGAGAGGAGATATGATGAGGGCCATGTATAAATATGTGAGAGGAAGCCACAGGGAGGAGGAGGGAGCAAGCTTCCTTTCTGCTTCCTTGGAGACTAGGACGCAATGGAGGAATGGCTTCAAACTACAAGAGAGGAGATTCCATCTGAACGTGAGGAAGAACTTCCTGACTGTGAGAGCCGTTCAGCAGTGGAACTCTCTGCCCCGGAGGGAGTGTGGTGGAGGCTCCTTCTTTGGAGGCTTTTAAGCAGAGGCTGGATGGCCATCTGTCAGGGGTGATTTGAATGCAATATTCCTGCTTTTTGGCAGAATGGGGTTGGACTGGATGATGGCCCAGGAGGTGTCTTCCAACTCTTTGATTCTATGATTCTATGATTCTATGACTGGACTGACCTTGAAGGAGCTGGGGGTGGTGACGGCCAACAGGGAGCTCTGGCATGGGCTGGTCCATGAGGTCACAAAGAGTCGGAGACGACTGAACGAATGAACAACAACATGACACAATGGCTATGTTTAAATACCCTGAAAGAATGTCATATTGAGGAAGAGTCTGCAGCTCTGAGAACACAACGGAACAATGGGTTCAAGTGGTAGGATTCTACGTAAACATTAGGAAGAACTTCCTGACCATAAAAGCAATTAGAAAGCAGGAAAGTGCTGCCTGGGAGTCCAATGGAGCCACCTTTTCAAACAGAAGGTCGATGGCTGTCTACTGGGAGGATTTGGACAACCAAAATAGGGCAGAATAGGGCTGGACTGGATGACCTTTGGGGACCCCTTCCAACTCTGGGATCCTACGAGAGGGAGCATGTCTCTTTCTCCGCCTCGCCTCCCTCTCAGCCCGGTGACCGCAAGGAGCACGGGGTTATCCCAACATGTTATAGTACACTCTGGGGTGTCTTATTACTTGAAATATGCGGCACAAATAGGCCGGGGAAGCTTATCTTGGCCCAGCTGCTTTCTATAAAAAGGCTCTCTGCGCGGCCTCCTGGGTTCTCTCCCCTTCAAGGAGGATCTATTGCCTTCCGCTCGGCCCAGAACTCCTCCGCCTGACACGTTCCTCTCTTCGGGTTGCCTTGGCTGCTTCCTCCGCTCAGGGGAGACCACGTTCCCAGCCTGGGTGGCCCACGCGGCCGTGGCAATGCCACCAGGTCCACAAACAGAGAACGGCAAAGGTCAGGCCATGCCATGGAACCATGGAAGGCCTTCTTCTTCCCAAAGCAAAGGGATGAGATCATAGAATCATAGAATCAAAGAGTTGGAAGAGACCTCATTTTATTATTTATTTATTTATTTGATGCATTTATTAACCACCATTCTCAGCCCTTTACGGCGACTCATGGCGGTGTACACACATATAAAAGACAATTTACAAAGAGGCAATTACAACAACATATAAACTACACAACAATTACAAAAACTACACTAAAAATCCGCTTCGTCTCATAGTGGAATCATAACCAATCTCATATTCCTTGTTCCATTCCAGTCATCTTTACCACATTGTTATAGCACTTAATTAAATGCCCTCTCGAACAGCCATGTCTTGAGGCTTTTTCGGAAGGACATGAGGGAGGGCGCCTGTCTGATGTCTGCAGGGAGGGAGTTCCACAGCCGGGGGGCCACCACCGAGAAGGCCCTCTCCCTCGTCCCCGCCAGACGTGCCTGTGAGGCAGACGGGATCGAGAGAAGGGCCTCCCCAGACGATCTCAAGGTCCTCGTGGGCTCGTAGGCCAAGATGCGGTCAGAAAGGTATTTTGGGCCGGAACCGTTTAGGGCTTTGTAGGCCAAAACCAGCACCTTAAATTGGGCCCGGTAGCAAATCGGCAGCCAATGGAGCTGGGACAACAAGGGCGTTGTATGCTCCCTGCCACCCGCTCCAGTTAGTAACATGGCTGCCGCGCGCTGAACCAGCTGCAGCTTCCAGGCCGTCTTCAAGGGCAGCCCCACGTAGAGAGCGTTGCAGTAGTCAAGGCGGGATGTGACCAGAGCGTGTACCACCGTGGCCAAGTCAGACTTCCCGAGATACGGGCGCAGCTGGCGCACGAGCCTGAGCTGTGCAAATGCTCCCCTGGTCACCGCCGAGACCTGGGGATCCAGGCTCAACGATGAATCCAGGATCACACCCAAGCTGCGAACCTGCGCCTTCAAGGGGAGTGCGACCCCATCCAGCACAGGCTGTAACCCTATATCCCGTTCGGCCTTGCGACTGACCAGGAGGACCTCTGTCTTGTCTGGATTTAGTTTCAGTTTGTTCGCCCTCATCCAGACCGTCACAGCGGCCAGGCACCGGTTCAGGACCTCGACAGCCTCCTTAGTAGCAGGTGGGAAGGAGTGACAGAGTTGGACATCGTCTGCGTACAGATGACACCGCACCCCGAAACTCCGGATGATCTCACCCAGCGGCTTCATGTAGATATTAAACAACCCCCTGCCAAGAAGTAGGAATATTGCATTCAAATCACCCCTGACAGATGGCCATCCAGCCCCTGTTTCAAAGCTTCCAAAGAAGGAGCCTCCACCACACTCCCTCCGGGGCAGAGAGTTCCACTGCTGAACAGCTCTCACAGTCAGGAAGTTCTTCCTCATGTTCAGGTGGAATCTTCTTTCTTGTAGTTTGAAGCCATTGCTCCATTGCATCCTAGTCTCAGGGCAGCAGAAAACAAGCTTGCTCCCTCCTCCCTAGGACTTCCCCTCACATATTTATACATGGTCCCCCTCATGTCTCCTCCCAGCCTTCTCTTCTGCAGGTTAAACATGCCCAGCTCTTTAAGCCTCTCCGCATAGGGCTTGTTCTCCACACCCTAGATCCTTTGAGTCACCCTCCTCTGAAGACATTCCAGCTTAGAGTCAATATCTCTCTTCAATTGTGGTGCCCAGAAGTGGACACAATATTCCAGGTGTGGTCTAGCCAAGGCAGAATAGAGCATGGGGAGCATGACTTCCCTGGATCTAGACATTAGACTCCTATTATATATGTCCTGGGACTTGTTGATGAAGGAAAACGTTCTTCCAGCCAAGGTGCCTCCTCAGGTTGTAGACGAGAGAGTCCTTGGTTCCAACCCAAATATCTTCATCTCATGAACATCCGCACCTCAAGGTTTTGGGAAGAGGCCGGACCCCTCCAGTGGTTTGGCGACGAGCGCCAACCTAGAACAAGCTCCAAATGGGGAAAACATTGAGCATCTCTGGTTCCCTCCTGCTTGCGGTCTGAAGACAAATGGGGGTTTATTCTGGGACGGCCCGTGAGCCATCTGGGAGCGTGCCTTGAGTGCGGCGCATGCCGAGCACTGCTCTGCGGGAGGGTTGCGCAAACAGAAGTCGGTGTGCGAACTCCCCCAGCGGCCTTTAGAAAAGCAGGGAGAATGCCCAGACCCCGGAGCTGGAACGCCAACAAAGAGAAGAGACCGGCCCCCCAATTGTAAAATAGGATACGGCCATTAGGCACATGTGGGGAGCGCCAGATGCTCTCGCGCCAGAGACATGCTGATGAGGAGCAAGGAAACGGCTCCTTTTCTTCCAGGCATCATCGCTGGGCTTGTTAAGAGGCTTGTAAAGCTCGCCTGGGTGCAAGGCCTTCCTCCCCTTTTGAAGTCATCAGTCTGGAGGTCAACCAGATCTCTCTCCCTCCTTATTCTCTCTCTCTCTATACACACATACACACACACATATATGTTTCCTAAAGGCAGAGGAACGAGAGACCAGATTGCCAATATCCGGATGCTGGAGAATGGAGAAAGGCAGGGAGTTTCAGAAAAACATCTATTTTTGCTTCATTGACTCTTCTAAAGCCTTTGACTGTGTGGATCATCATAAATGGTGGCAAGTTCTTGGTGGGATGGGCATCCCAAGCCCCCTTCCCTCTCTCCTGAGGAATCTGACCAAGGACCAAGGAGCAACAGTCAGAACTGACCACGGAACAGGAGACGGGTTCCAGATTGGGAAAGGCGTCCGGCAAGGCTGCATCCTCTCACCCAACCTCTTTAACTTGTATGCAGAACACATCATGCGAGGATGTGCGGGGATTGAGGAATGCAAGGCTGGGGTGAAAATGGCTGGAAGAAACATTCACAACCTCAGATATGCAGATGACACCACTCTGATGGCCGAAAGCGAGGAGGAGCTGAGGAGCCTTCTCACCAAGGTGAAAGAAGAAAGCGCAAAAGCCGGGTTGCAGCTAAACATCAAAAAAACCAAGATTATGGCAACAAGAATGATTGACAACTGGAAAATAGAGGGAGAAAACGTGGAGGCCGAGACAGGGTTTGTATTTCTAGGCGCAAAGATAACTGCAGATGCAGACTGTGGCCAGGACATCAGAAGACGCTTCCTTCTTGGGAGGAGAGCAATGGCCAATCTCGATCAAAGAGTGAAGAGTAGAGACATCAGACTGGCAACCAAGATCCATTGCCTAGTCCAAGCCATGGTCTTCCCTGTAGTCACCTACGGATGTGAGAGCTGGACCTTCGGGAAGGCTGAGCCAAGGAAGAGAGATGCTTTTGAGCTGTGGTGTTGGAGGAAAGTTCTGAGAGTGCCTTGGACTGCGAGAAGATCTAACCAGTCCATCCTCCAGGAAATAAAGCCCAACTGCTCATTGGAGGGAAGGAGACGAGAGGGAAAGCTGAAGCCCTTTGGCCACATCATGAGGAGACAGCAAAGCTTAGAGAAGGGAATGATGCTGGGGAAAGTGGAAGGCAAAAGGAAGAGGGGCCGACCAAGGGCAAGGTGGATGGATGGCATCCTTGAAGTGACTGGATTGACCTTGAAGGAGCTGGGGATGGTGACGGCTGACAGGGAGCTCTGGCGTGGGCTGGTCCATGAGGTCACGAATAGTCGGAGACGACTGAACGAATGAACAACAACAAAGCAGAACAGAGGCCGAGTGCATGGTGTTGCCTTCACCCGGCGGCAGGAGTCTAGGAATGATGTGCCGTTGAGAAGGGAACAAAGGCAAAGCCCCGTTAAAACATATACAAACCCAGATCTGTTTTCCAGAATCGGCTCTCAAAGGCTGTGGTTACCTCTGACATGTTCTTGCTCTGACATCAATTTCGCTGAGATGTCAACTGGTGGAAACAGAAACAAAACAAATGGGCCAATGCAATTCTAGGAGTAAAGAAATAAGTCTGAGCAGACCACAAGCTGCACATGAGCCAACAGTGGGATGTGGCAGCTAGAATTGCCAATGCAATGCCAACTGCATCCATACGTGATGGCATCTAGTGCCTAGATGAAGGGAAGTCCTACCACCTTATCACATTAAGACATTTCCCTCTGGTAGGACACTTCATCCTCCTTCCAAGCATGGAATGGCATGGAGAGGCTCAAAGCTCATTGCATGTTCTGAGTTTGAAAGGGGGCTGAAATGTCATTGAGGCATTTCCCCCTGGTAGGACACTTCATCCTCTTCTCAAACATGGAGAGACTCAAAGCTCATTGCATGTTCTGGGGTTGAAAGGGGGCTGAAATGTCCTGAAAGGAGGGAACTCTACAATCAACCTCATCACCTTGAGACATTTCCCCCTGGTAGGACACTTCAGCCATTTCTCAAGCATGGAGAGGCATGGAGCTCATCATAGAATCATAGAATCCAAGAGTTGGAAGAGACCTCCTGGGCCATCATCCAGTCCACCCCCATTCTTCCAAGAAGCAGGAATATTGCATTCAAATCACCCCTGGCAGATGGCCGTCCAGCTTCTGTTTCAAAGCTTCCAAAGAAGGAGCCTCCACCACACTCCGGGGCAGAGAGTTCCACTGCTGAACGGCTCTCACAGTCAGGAAGTTCTTCCTCATGTTCAGATGGAATCTCCTCTCTTGTAGTTTGAAGCCATTGTTCCATTGCATCCTAGTCTCCAGGGAAGCAGAAAGGAAGCTTGCTCCCTCCTCCTCCCTGTGGCTTCCTCTCACCTATTTATACATGGCACTCATCATATCCCCTCTCATCCTTCTCTTCTTCAGGCTAAACATGCCCAGCTCCTTAAGCCGCTCCTCATAGGGCTTGTTCTCCAGACCCTTGATCATTTTAGTTGCCCTCCTCTGGACACATTCCAGCTTAGAGTCAATCTCTCTCTTGAATTGTGGTGCCCAGAATTGGACACAATTCTGGTCTAACCAAGGCGGAATAGAGCATGGGGAGCAGGATTTCCCTAGATCTAGACTCTAGGCTCCTATTGATGCAGGCCAAAATTCCATTGGCTTTTTTTTTTTTTGCTATATATTTTGTATTTACCTGCCTAGCAGGCATGTCGATTTGTTGGCATACTGCAATCATCATCCTTTCCAGCTGGCAGGGTCTCCCAAATTCGACATGAAAAGGACTATTACCCATGATTTTTCCTCTCCGTGTGATGAGGTCCTTTTCTCTTCCCCTTTGGTCAAACCTCATCTAGAATAATAACTCTGTGTCGAATTCAAGAGAGATATTGATAAGCTGGAATGTGTCCAGAGGAGGGCTACTAAAATGACCAAGAGTCTGGAGAACAAGCCCTATGAGGAGCGGCTTAAGGAGCTGAGCATGTTTAGCCTGAAGAAGAGAAGGCTGAGAGGAGATATGATAGCCATGTATAAATACGTGAGAGGAAGCCACAGGGAGGAGGAGGGAGCAAGCTTGTTTTCTGCTTCCATGGAGATTAGGACGCAGAACAATGGCTTCAAACTACAAGAGAGGAGATTCCATGTGAACATGAGGAAGAACTTCCTGGCTGTATGAGCCGTTCAGCAGTGGAACTCTCTGTGTGGTGGAGGCTCCTTCTTTGGAAGCTTTGAAGCAGAGGCTGGGTGGCCATCTGTCAGGGGTGATTTGAATGCAATATTCCTGCTTCTTGGCAGAATAGGGTTGGACTGGATGGCCCAGGAGGTCTCTTCCAACTCTTTGATTCTAGGATTCTGGGCAAATCAATTCTAGAAGAATGCAAGCATACCCAAGTTGGCAAAGTCTTTGACACAGGAGCCCCATTTTACAAAGTCTTTTGATGGGGGCCATGGCAGTTAATCAGAAGACGCTTCCTTCTTGGGAGGAGAGCAATGTTCAGTCTCGATAAAATAGTGAAGAGTAGAGACATCAGACTGGCAACCAAGATCCATTGCCTAGTCCAAGCCATGGTCTTCCCTGTAGTCACCTACGGATGTGAGAGCTGGACCTTCGGGAAGGCTGAGCGAAAGAAGAGAGATGCTTTTGAACTGTGGTGTTGGAGGAAAGTGCTGAGAGTGCCTTGGACCGCGAGAAGATCCAACCAGTCCATCCTCCAGGAAAGAAAGCCCGACTGCTCATTGGAAGGAAGGAGACTAGAGACAAAGCTGAAGTCCTTTGGCCACATCATGAGGAGACAGCAAAGCCTAGAGAAGGGAATGATGCTGGGGAAAGTGGAAGGCAAAAGGAAGAGGGGCCGACCAAGGACAAGATGGATGGATGGCATCCTTGAAGTGACTGGACTGACCTTGAAGGAGCTGGGGGTGGTGACGGCCGACAGGGAGCTCTGGCGTGGGCTGGTCCATGAGGTCACGAAGAGTCGGAGACGACTGAACGAATGAACAACAACATGGCAGTTAAAGGGGTGTCATATTGCACTCATTCTCCAGTGTAAACACACCCACAGGTTCTCCATCTGGCTTTGGAAACGATCTTTGGAATCCTTCTTGAGGAGTTGCTCCTCGGGGCCTCCTTGGAAGTTCTCCTTTGAGTCCAAATGCCGGTTGATGACAGGGATGGGAGCCGAACCAACGCTCGCCACGCATCCGGCTGAAGACAATGCGTGCCTGGCCCTGGATGAAACAATCAATCAAGGAAACAACCCATTCCTCTCCAGAAACAAAGATCTGGAACGCCCTTGGAAAAGGTCCCGTGCCGTGAATCACCCACGGAGCAAAACTGGAAGGTCCTCATGTGAGCAGAGAGTCATTGCATGGAAGAAGATGTTCCATGAATCATAAAATCCAGAGAGCTGGAAGAGATCCCAAGGACCATCAGTCCAACCCTCTTCCACCATGCAGGGAGGCACAATCCAAGCCCTCCTGGCAGATGACCATCCAGCCTCTGCTCAAAAACCAAGCTAGGTCCCTCAGCCATTCCTCAGAAGGTTTGGTTTGGAGCAAGCATGGGCCAGCTTTAGTCCTCCAGTTGTTTTGGACTCCAATTCCCACAATTCCTAACAACCTATAGCAGTGGTTCTCAACCTCGCTAATGCCGTGACCCCTTAATGCAGTTCCCTATGTTGTGGTGACCCCCAACCATAATATTGTTTTCGTTGCTACTTGATACTTGTCATTTTACTACTGTCATAAATCATAATGTAAATATGGATTGTCATTCACTGGACTAAATTGAGCACAAATACCCAATATGCCCAAATGTGAATTCTAATGGGGTTGGAGGGGAGGACTGATTTTGTAATTTGGGAGTTGTAGTTGCTGGGATTTATAGTTCACATAATCAAAGAGCATTCTGAACTCCACCAGCGATAGATTTAAACCGAATTTGGCACACAGAACTCCCATGACCAACAGAAAACACTGGAAGGGTTTCGTGCGCATTGACCTTGAGTTTGGGAGTTATAGTTCACCTATATCCAAAGGAGTGCTGTGGATTTATGCAATGATGGATCTGGACCAAACTTGGCACGAATACTCAATATGCCCAAATGTGGAGTCTGGGGAAAATGGACCTTGACATTTGGTAGTTGTAGTTGTTGGGATTTATAGTTCACCTACAATCAAAGAGCATTCTGTACTTGACCAGCAATAGAATTGGGTCAAACTTCCCACACAGAATCCCAATGACCAACAAAAATACTATGTTTTCTGATGTTCTTTGGCGACCCCTTTGACACCCCCTCATGACCCCCTCAGGGGTCGCAACCCCCAGGTTGAGAAACACTGCCCTATAGACTGGGTTGTTGTAGGTTTTTTTGGGCTATATGGCCATGTTCTAGAGGCATTCTCTCCTGACGTTTCACCTGCATCTATGGCAAGCATCCTCAGAGGTTGTGAGGTCTGTTGGAACTAGGAAAGTTGGGTTTATATATCTGTGGAATGACCAGGGTGGGACAAAGACTTCTTGTCTGTTGGAGGAAACACAACATACAAACAATCCTCAGACCCACCAAGAAAATCCAACAAATGCTACGTTCAGGAAAAGACAAGAGGGATCCTCTCACTTCTGCAGGTGAGTCTACCATATACCATGCAGCTGTGGACAAGAAGTCTCCATAGGGACCACCACACGCAGCCGCATTGCCCAGACACGAATCAAGGAATATGGAAGGCACTGCAGACTACTTCAACCAGAGAAGCCAGCCATCACAAAGCACCTGATGAACCAACCTGGACACAGCAGATTATTATTTGAGAACACAGAAATGCTGGACCACTCTCACAACCACCATGTCAGGCTACACAGAGAAGCCATTGAAATCCACAAGAAGCATGTGGACAATTTCAACAGAAAAGAGGAGACCATGAAAATGAACAAAATCTGGCTACCAGTATTAAAAAACTCTAAAATTACAACAGCAAAACAACAGAGAGGAAATAATCGGGGACAGCTAATCACCTCTCAACAAAAGATTGCCCCAGGTACTGCCAGGCCATCAAATGCTAATCAAGGTGGTCAGTTGAAACATTCACATCTAGCTCCAACAGACAAGAGTTCTTTGCCCCACCCCAGCCATTCCACAGATCTATAAATCCATTTTCCTAGTTCCAACAGACCTCCCAACCTCTGAGGATGCTTGCCATAGATGCAGGCGAAATGTCAGGAGAGAATGCCTCTAGAACATGGCCATATAGCCCGAAAAAACCTACAACAACCCAGTGATTCTATCCATGAAAGCCTTCGACAATACATTGAGCCTATAGGCTGTTTGGAATTGTGGGAGTTAGAGTCCAAAACACCCGGAGGGCCGAAGTTGGCCCGTGACAGGTTTATAGACCTTTGACCATTTTGGTCATTTGTCTCTGGACATGATCAAACTTGCCAATATCCTCCTTGAATTGCTTTGCCCAGAACTGGACACAGAGTTATTATTCCACGCTTAGTCTGACCAAAGCAGAAGAGAGTGGAACAATGGCTTCCCTTGATATAAACACTAGACTCGTATTGATGTGGCCTTCACTACCATGGCAGTGAATTGGGTTTCATCAGAAGGAGAGGAGATACATCGTCGTCAAATGAAGCGTTTTTGCTTTATTGGAATTGTTGTTTGAATCATAGAATCATAGAATCAAAGAGTTGGAAGAGACCTCATGGGCCATCCAGTCCAACCCCATTCTGCCAAGAAGCAGGAATCTTCTTGGGCTTGGCCTCATGTAAAACGCTCCGAGTCCCCATCAGGGAAATGGTGGCAGGGTATAAATAAAGATTACTATTACTATTATTATTATTATTATTATTATTACTATTATTATTTAAAAATGACACTGATTTGTTGCATATTTGTAGCAGCTTTGGGTCTTGATTAAAATAAAAACAGCTTGTTTATAAAGCTATTGTCCTCCCAACCCTGCTATTCGCCTGTGAAACGTGGACTGTCTACAGACGTCACATGCAACTTCTGGAACGATTGACAGATTAGAGAGATGGGCCAAAACTAACAAAATGAAGTTCAACAGTGACAAATGCAAGATACTCCACTTTGGCAGGAAAAACGAAATGCAAAGAGACAGAATGGGGGACGATGAGGCCTGGCTCGAGAGCAGTGCGTGTGAAAAAGATCTTGGAGTCCTCGTGGACAACAAGTTAAACATGAGCCAGGAATGTGATGTGGCGGCAAAAAAAGCCAATGGGATTTTGGCCTGCATCAATAGGAGTAGAGTGTCTAGATCTAAGGAAGTCATGCTACCCCTCTATTCTGTTTTGGTTAGACCACATCTGGAATATTGTGTCCAGTTCTGGGCACCACAATTCAAGAGAGATATTGACAAGCTGGAATGTGTCCAGAGGAGGGCGACTAAAATGATAAAAGGTCTGGAGAACAAGCCCTATGAGGAGCGGCTTAAGGAGCTGGGCATTTTTAGCCTGAAGAAGAGAAGGCTGAGAGGGGATATGATAGCCATGTATAAATATGTGAGAGGAAGCCACAGTGAGGAGGGAGCAAGCTTGTTTTCTGCTTCCCTGGAGACTAGGACGCAATGGAACAATGGCTTCAAACTACAAGAGAGGAGATTCCATCTGAACATTAGGAAGAACTTCCTGACTGTGAGAGCCGTTCAGCAGTGGAACTCTCTGCCCCGGAGTGTGGTGGAGGCTCCTTCTTTGGAGGCTTTTAAGCAGAGGCTGGATGGCCATCTGTCAGGGGTGATTTGAATGCAATATTCCTGCTTCTTGGTAGAATGGGGTTGGACTGGATGGCCCATGAGGTCTCTTCCAACTCTTTGATTCTATGATTCTATGATTCCATCAACGCTGCCTCCGGAAAATCCTGCAAATCTCTTGGGAAGACAAGCGGACAAATGTCATTGTGCTGGAAGAAGCAAAGACCACCAGCACTGAAGCGACGATCCTCCGTCATCGACTCCGCTGGACCGGCCTCCTGTCCATCATAATTAAGCTTTGGTTCCGCCCCTTGTTCTGGGCTCTGGGAGGGAAAGAAGCCATTTTTGGGGGGCATTCTCACACAAGGTAGCTAAGCTATAGGACGTAGACCAGCTCGCCCCGTAGAAAAGCTTCCTTTCTCAATAACCATCCAGGGAAAAAGGAGCATCCAGAGAAAAATAACATCTGGGGAAACAGAAGCAGAAATTCCAGGAGAAAGGTCCCAAAAGCTCTGGCTGAGAGCTCACAGCCTCTCAACCTCACAGCATCAGAGGGAACAGCCCTGAAGTTTCCAAGAATTCTCTGAGGGAGAACAGCATTACAGATCCACAGAACTCCAGCTGAAATATCTTCAAGCCTCACCTGGTAGGTCTACTCGATACCCAGACGCATTTGGAATCGGTAGTAGGACCCACACCGATGAGGCATAGATAGTAAGCAGCCTGGGAGAGGTTAAAAAGGGTTTTTCCTACAGAGAAAGTGCAGTTAATCAAAGTCAGATACCAGTCCATTGAGGACTAGACTAAGAAAGCCTTGAAGTGTTGTTTGAACCATTGTGGCATCATTAAAGACTCTAAAGACCATCACTTCAGAAAAATCCCTGAGAACTTCTCTTTGAGGTGCCCTGGCTTCCCGCTGGGCTTAAAAGTATACATCCTATAGAAAAGACAGCTGTTACAGGCCCAGTGCATGATAGAATAGGCGTAGAAACTGAGAACTGGGAAGCCCTGGCTCGTGAGTGCTCCAGCTGGAGGTCAGCTGTGACCAGCAGTGCTGCAGAATTTGAAGAGGCACAAATAGAGGATGAAAGAGAGAAACATGTCAAGAGGAAGACGTGTCAAGTAAACCCCGACCGGGAACACCTTCCACCTGTAAACCAATGCCCTCACTGTGGGAGAACATGCAGGTAAAGAATAGGGCTCCATAGTCACCTACGGACCCACCCTGGAGGATTATCATAGAATCCTAGAATCAAAGAGTTGGAAGAGACCTCGTGGGCCATCATCCAGTCCAACCCCATTCTGCCAAGAAGCAGGAATATTGCATTCAAATCACCCCTGACAAATGGCCACCCAGCCCCTGTTTAAAAGCTTCCAAAGAAGGAGCCTCCACCACACTCCCTCCGGGGAAGGCAGAGAGTTCCACTGCTGAACGGCTCTCACAGTCAGGAAGTTCTTCCTCATGTTCAGATGGAATCTCCTCTCTTGTAGTTTGAAGCCATTGTTCCATTGCGTCCTAGTCTCCAAGGAAGCAGAAAACAAGCGTGCTCCCTCCTCCTCCCTGTGGCTTCCTCTCACGTATTTATACATGGCTATCATTCCTCCTCTCAGCCTTCTCTTCTTCAGGCTAAACATGCCCAGCTCCTTAAGCCGCTCCTCATAGGGCTTGTTCTCCAGACCCTTGATCTGCTCCCTCCTCCCTGTGGCTTCCTCTCACATATTTATACATGGCTATCATATCTCCTCTCAGCCTTCTCTTCTTCAGGCTAAACATGCCCAGCTCCTTAAGCCGCTCCTCATAGGGCTTGTTCTCCAGACCCTTGATCATTTTAGTCACCCTCCTCTGGACACATTCCAGCTTGTCAATATCTCTCTTGAATTGTGGTGCCCAGAATTGGACACAATATTCCAGGTGTGGTCTAACCAAGGTGGAATAGAGCATGGGGAGCATGACTTCCCTAGATCTAGACACTATGCTCCTATTGATGCAGGCCAACATCCCATTGGCTTTTTTATCTATCCTACTCTGACAATGAGGGATTGCCTAAGTAATTTATTTATTTATTTATTTATTTGATGCACTTATTAACCGCCATTCTCAGCCCATTAGGGCGACTCATGGCGGTGTACAATACACGTAAAAGACAGTTACAAAGAAGCCAATTACAACAACATATAGACTATACAACAATTACAGACTACACTAAAAATCCGCTTCGTCTCATAGTGGAATCATAACCAGTCTCATATTCCTTGTTCCATTCCAGTCTTCTTTACCACATAGTTGTAGCACTTAATTAAATGCCCTCTCGAACAGCCATGTCTTAAGGCTTTTTCGAAAGGACATGAGGGAGGGCGCCTGTCTGATGTCTGCAGGGAGAGTGTTCCATAGCCGGGGGGCCACCACTGAGAAGGCCCTCTCCCTCGTCCCCGCCAGCCGTGCCTGTGAGGCAGGCGGGATCGAGAGAAGGGCCTCCCCAGACGATCTCAAGGTCCTCGTGGGCTCGTAGGCCAAGATGCGGTCAGAAAGGTATTTTGGGCCGGAACCGTTTAGGGCTTTGTAGGCCAAGACCAGCACCTTGAATTGGGTCCGGTAGCAAATCGGCAGCCAGTGGAGCTGGGACAACAAGGGCGTTGTGTGCTCCCTGCCACCCGCTCCAGTTAGTAACATGGCTGCCGCGCGCTGAACCAGCTGAAGCTTCCGGGCCGTCTTCAAGGGCAGCCCCACGTAGAGAGCGTTGCAGTAGTCAAGGCGGGATGTGACAAGAGTGTGTACCACCGTGGCCAAGTCAGACTTCCCGAGATTAATTTTAATTAAGTTATTAAAATATAAAGTGAGAAATAATAATAATAGATTCATGGGAATCATTGTATTGGAACGTCTTGAGCCTTCTTCTGCCAAAGAGTGCTGGAACCCTGCAGAACTACAACTTCCATAATTCCATAGCAAACAACGTGGATATACCTTTAGTACCGCCGTGCCTGTCTCCCTTTCGCTCTGTAGACGAGAGCAAAAGAGGAAAGTTTCCCAAAACTGCAGTCACGCTTTGTCCCGACTCTTGTGGCAATGGCTGCTGACCTTTCGTCAAGCGGGGCGGTTTGGGCTTTCCAGTAAGCGGGCTCCCGGCGAACGATGGAGCCGCATTTTCTAATAAATATTTGGCAGGAGGGCCATTTGGGAGCGATTATTTATGAGTCAGGAGTGAATCACGGCCCTTGGCAAAGAGCGGGGCCTTTGTGGCCAACGTCTTTTTTTCCACTCAGTAGCAGCAGCAGCAGCAAAGGCTTGTAAATGCCTCCCCAGTCTCCCCATTAAAGGCATCTCCAAGCCCACGCCACAGCCCTGTCCCACTTTGCCATAAATGTCTCTGCGTTGTTGTCTTTTTCAGGAGCGCCGGTGGTCTTGCCAAGCCCAGGAAATCAATCGGAGGGGATCCTCGGGACTGTTTGTTCTCTCTCCTTGGCCAAGGATCCTGTCCCGAGGAGGGAAATTTTGGAAGGGGATGGAGCGCTTTGGAGGGAAGGTGGTGGAAGCCGAGGAAAATGGTGAGGTCAGGCCATGGCAAAAGGAGGGAGGGAACGAGGCCATCCGGAAGGTCCCAAGGAGCAAGCATGAGTCATGGCAGGTTTCCAAACAACCCTCCAATGTCTGCAAAACGGGGGAAGGGATCCATCCCAGTTTGGAAACCCTTGACTCTCTGACCTTGGAGAGTTCGCCTTTGGTCCTTGAGAAGATGCCGCTCAAGGGCTTCTCCATCTGAACACCTCCAGAGGTTGTTGTTGTTCATTCGTTCAGTCGTCTCCGACTCTTCGTGACCTCATGGACCAGCCCACGCCAGAGCTCCCTGTCGGCCGTTACCACCCCCAGCTCCCTCAAGGTCAGTCCAGTCACCTCAAGGATGCCATCCATCCATCTTGTCCTTGGTCGGCCCCTCTTCCTTTTGCCTTCCACTTTCCCCAGCATCATTCCCTTCTCTAGGCTTTGCTGTCTCCTCATGATGTGGCCAAAGGACTTCAGCTTTGTCTCTAGTATCTTTCCCTCCAGGGGGCAGTCGGGCTTTATTTCCAGGAGGATGGACTGGTTGGATCTTCTCGCAGTCCAAGGCACTCTCAGAACTTCAGAGGAGGGCGACTAAAATGATCAAGGGTCTGGAGAACAAGCCCTATGAGGAGCGGCTTAAAGAGCTGGGCATGTTTAGCCTGAAGAAGAGAAGGCTGAGAGGAGATATGATAGCCATGTATAAATACGTGAGAGGAAGTCCTAGGGAGGAGGGAGCAGATCAAGGGTCTGGAGAACAAGCCCTATGAGGAGCGGCTTAAAGAGCTGGGCATGTTTAGCCTGAAGAAGAGAAGGCTGAGAGGAGATAGGATAGCCATGTATAAATATGTGAGAGGAAGCCACAGGGAGGAGGAGGGAGCAAGCTTGTTTTCTGCTTCCTTGGAGACTAGGGCACACGGGAACAATGGCTTCAAACGACAAGAGAGGAGATTCCATCTGAATATGAGGAAGAACTTCCTGACTGTTAGAGCCGTTCAGCAGTGGAACTCTCTGCCCCGGAGTGTGGTGGAGGCTCCTTCTTTGGAAGCTTTTAAGCAGAGGCTGGATGGCCATCTGCCAGGGGTGATTTGAATGCAATATTCCTGCTTCTTGGCAGAATGGGGTTGGACTGGATGGCCCAGGAGGTCTCTTCCAACTCTTTGATTCTATGATTCTATGATTCCAAACAACCCTCCAATGTCTGCAAAACGGGGGAAGGAATCCATCCCAGTTTGGAAACCCTTGACTCTCTGACCTTGGAGAGTTCGCCTTTGGTCCTTGCGAAGATGCCGCTCAAGGGCTTCTCCATCTGAACATGAGGAAGAACTTCCTGACTGTGAGAGCTGTTCAGCAGTGGAACTCTCTGCTCCAGAGTGTGCGGAGGCTCCTTCTTTGGAAGCTTTTAAACGGAGGCTGGATGGCCATCTGTCGGGGATGCTTTGAATACAATATTCCTGCTTCTTGACAGAATGGGGTTGGACTGGATGGCCCACCAGGTCTCTTCCAACTCTAGGATTCTAGGAGTCTATGAATGAGAACCAATGATTCAAGGAGAAGGAAAGAGGTTCAACCTAATTATTAAAAAGAGGTTCTTCTTGACACTGGGAGGAACTGACTTGGAGGAGAGTGTAGTCTCTGGGATTCTTTCAGCAGCATTGGATGGGTGTCTTCCAAGAATGCTTGGATTGTGTCTTTCTAAGTGACAGAAGAGGGTGCATCAAGAACAGTGGTTCACAACCTTTTTTGACCAGGGACCACTCTCCAACATTAGTGCCAAAAGGGTTACGAATCAGTTTTTGGTCAACTTGAGGTTCAGTTTGGTTATTTGGGGCACTGATTCAGAAAACTGCATTGGATAGACCACATCTGCTCTTGTTCCTGATACAGAACAGATGGCATTGAGGAGCAAGCATGAGTCACGCCAGGTTTCCAAACAACCCTCCAATGTCTGCAAAACGGGAGAAGGAATTCATCCCGATTTGGAAACCCTTGGCTCTCTGACCTTGGAGAGTTCGCCTTTGGTCCTTGAGAAGATGCCGCTCAAGGGCTTCTCCATCTGAACATGAGGAAGAACTTCCAGACTGTGAGAGCTGTTCAGCAGTGGAACTCTCTGCCCCGGAGTGTGGTGGAGGCTCCTTCTTTGGAAGCTTTGAAACAGAGGCTGGATGGCCATCTGTTGGGGGTGCTTTGAATGCAATATTCCTACTTCTTGGCAGAAGGGGGTTGGACTGGATAGCCCATGAGGTCTCTTCCAACTCTAGGATTCTATGATTCTCCATCTTAGGACGTGTCCACATCATAGATCGGGTGCAGTTTGACCCCACTTTACTTACTTAGACGATCCCTTGTGTCTGAGTCTGATTGCCTTCCTGTGTAGGGTCTTGGTGGTGGGTCCGCAGGTAACTGTAGAGATCTATTCTTGATCCACATGTTCGTTCTTCCATGGTGAGGACATTGGTTTCCAGATGGAAGGCAGTCTCAACCAGGGTTGGCTTGAGGCACCTTCTTCCTCTTGACGTGTCTCTCCCTTTTGACCTCCATTCATGCCTCTTTGAATTCCACAACGCTCTTAGTCCCATCTGACCACCAGTTCCAAAGCTCCATGGCCAGGGCAGCCAAGTTCTCTTTCGGTGTCTATCCTACATTTCCCTCCCAACCCTGCTATATGCCTGCGAGACGTGGACTGTCTACAGATGTCACATGCAACTCCTGAAACGATTCCATCAGCACTGCCTCCAGAAAATCCTGCAAATCTCTTGGGAGGACAAATGTCAGCATGCTGGAAGAAGCAAAGACCACCAGCATTGAAGCGATGGTCTTCCGCCATCAACTTCGCTGGACTGGCCATGTTGTCCAGATGCCCGGCCACCGTCTCCCAAAGCAGTTGCTCTACTCCGAACTCAAGAACGGAAAACGGAATGTCGGTGGGCAGGAAAAGAGATTGAAAGATGGGCTCAAAGCCAACCTTAAACACTCTGGCATAGACACTGAAAACTGGGAAGCCCTGGCCCTTGAGCGCTCCAGCTGGAGGTCAGCTGTGACCAGCAGTGCTGCAGAATTTGAAGAGGCACAAATGGAGGGTGAAAGAGAGAAACGTGTCAAGAGGAAGGCATGTCGAGCCAACCCCGACCAGGACCGCCTTCCACCTGGAAACTGATGTCCTCACTGTGGGAGAAGACGCAGGTCAAGAATAGGGCTCCACAGTCACCTACGGACCCATAACCAGAACACCGAACTTGGAGGACCATCATCCTTGGACTACGATGGATCACGTAAGTAAGTAACTAAGTATATCATATTTCTTAATGTAAGCTTTAAGCCCATCTTTACATTTCTTTTGTTGTCCACCAACATTCAGGTTTCCATTCCTGAGTTGAGAGTAGAGTAACTGCTCTAGGAGACAGGGATCTTTGGGCATTCGGACAACGTGACCTTCAGTCCAGTGAAGTTGATGGCGGAGGATCATCACTTCAACACTGGTGGTTTTTGCTTCTTCTTCCAGATGCTGACATTTGTCCATCTGTCTTCTTCCCAATAGATTTGCAGGATTTTGCAGAGGCAACACTGACAGAATCATTCCAGGAGTTGAGTGTGACATCTGTAGACAGTCCACGTTTCACAGGCACATAACAGGGCTGAGAGGACAATCGCTTTATAGACAACCACCTTGGTCTCCCTACGAATGCCTCAATCCTCAAACACTCAAATAGCCCACTTTAACCACCATGGCTCAATGCTCTGGGATCCTGGGAGTTGTAGTTTGATGAGATCATCATCATCATCATCATCATCATCATCATCATCATCATTGTATTTCTTACCGACCTCGAGTTACAGTATAGTCAAAATACACAAACATTGCAAACATTCAATTATGAACCAGGCCTCGGTCAACTTCTGCCCTCTCTCTAGGTATTTTGGACTCCAATTCTCACAATTCCTAACATCCAGTAAGCTGTATTGTCGAAGGCTTTCATGGCTGGAATCACTAGGTTCTTGTGGGTTTTTTCGGGCTATAGGGCCATGTTCTAGAGGCATTTCTCCTGACGTTTCGCCTGCATCTATGGCAAGTATCCTCAGAGGTGCTTGCCATAGAAGTTTGCAGACGAGAACATCCAGTAAGAACATCCAGTAAGCTGTTAAGAACTGTGGGAGTTGAAGTCCAAAATACCTGGAAGGCTGAAGTTTGTCCATGCCTGCTATAAACACACCTATTAAAATATAGTTCCATAAAAGATCCATATTAAAACATATTTCTATACCATGCATATTAGATAGAGGTGCATACTGGGTGCATCTGCACGGTAGATTGCAGGGAATGGATCCTGGGCATTGGATTTGTTGAGATATTTACTAGAATGGTGCACCCAGAGGGTGCTCACCAATGCTTCCTCTTCATCCTGGAAAGAAGTGACGAGCGGAGGGCCACAAGCAGGGTTCCGTCCTGGGCCCGGTCCTGTTCAACATCTTTATTAATGACTTAGATGAAGGGCTAGAAGGCAGGATCATCAAGTTTGCAGACGACACCAAATTGGGAGGGAGAGACAAGACTCCAGAGGGCAGGAGCAGGACTCAAAACGATCTTGACAGATTAGAGAGATGATGGGCCAAAACTCACAAAATGAAGTTCAACAGTGACAAATGCAAGATACTCCACTTTGGCAGAAAAAATGAAATGCAAAGATACAGAATGGGTGACGCCTGGCTCGAGAGCAGTACGTGTGAAAAAGATCTTGGGAGTCCTCGTGGACAACAAGTTAAACATGAGCCAACAATGTGATGTGGCGGCAAAAAAAGCCAATGGGATTTTGGCCTGCATCAATAGGAGCATAGTGTCTAGATCTAGGGAAGTCCTGCTCCCCATGCTCTATTCCGCTTTGGTTAGACCACACCTGGAATATTGTGTCCAATTCTGGGCACTACAATTGAAGAGAGATATTGACAAGCTGGAATGTGTCCAGAGGAGGGCGACTCAAATGATCAAGGGTCTGGAGAACAAGCCCTATGAGGAGCGGCTTAAGGAGCTGGGCATGTTTAGCCTGAAGAAGAGAAGGCTGAGAGGGGATATGATAGCCATGTATAAATATGTGAGAGGAAGCCACAGGGAGGAGGGAGAAAGCTTGTTTTCTGCTTCCCTGGAGACTAGGACGCGGAACAATGGCTTCAAACTACAAGAGAGGAAATTCCACCTGAACATGAGGAAGAACTTCCTGACTGTGAGAGCCGTTCAGCAGTGGAACTCTCTGCCTCGGAGTGTGATGGAGGCTCCTTCTTTGGAAGCTTTTAAACAGAGGCTGGATGGCCATCTGTCAGGGGTGATTTGAGTGCAATATTCCTGCTTCTTGGCAGAATGGGGTTGGACTGGATGGCCCATGAGGTCTCTTCCAACTCTTTGATTCTATGATTCTATGAATGCAATTGCATTGTTTTGGATTCCTGGTGAGACTTCCTTCTCTTTTGCAATGCCAAGAAAAAGGTCAGCGCGCCGAGAAGCACGACAGAACAACCGTACTCTTGGAATCATGGATGAGTTTTTCTCTTCATCTGATTCATTGATGGGTTTGCCATCTGTGCAAAGAGACAGTCCAACCACAAACTGAGATCAATACAATTACGAGAAGAGCCGCAATGCAATGCAAGATTCCACACGAACCGCGCTTTTATCCTGTGTCAATGGTACTTTAGCAGCCAGGTGTGACAAAGTCCTGAGAGGTGATGGAGTGCATCAGGGAGGAGATGGAGTTGGCTTCTTTTCTGCTTCTCTGATCTCTTTTTTTGATAGAGTTACAAGCTGGGTAGATGCGGGGAATGTCGTAGATGTAGCGCACCTGGATTTCAGAAAGGCCTTCTTTGACAAGGTCCCCCATGACCTTCTGGCAAGGAAACTAGTCCAATGTGGGCGAGGCAAAACTACGGTGAGGTGGATCTGGAATTGGTTAAATGGACAAACCCAGAGGGTGATTCTCCCCAAGGCTTCCTCCTCTTCATCTTGGAAAGAAGTGATGATTGGAGGTTGACTATAAGCTGGAATGTGTCCAGAGGAAGAGTAAGGCCTTCTTTGACAAGGTCCCCCATGACCTTCTGGCAAGGCAAAACTATGGCGAGGTGGATCTGGAATTGGTTAAATGGATGAACCCAGAGGGTGATTCTCCCCAAGGCTTCCTCCTCTTCATCCTGGAAAGAAGTGATGAGTGGAGGGCCACCAGCAGGGTTCCATCCGGGCCAGGTCCTGCTCAGGATCTTCATTCATGACTGAGATGAAGGGCGAGAAGGCAGAATCATCAAGTTTGCAGACGACACCCAATTGGGAGGGAGAGCCAATATTCCAGAAGACAGGAGGAGAATTCAAAACCATCTTGACAGATTAGAGAGATGATGTGCCAAAACTAACAAAATGAAGTTCAACGGGGACAAATGCAAGATACTCCACTTAAGAAGAAAAAAGGAAATGCAAAGATACAGAATGGGAGACGATGAGGCCTGGCTCGAGAGCAGTGCATGTGAAAAAGATCTTGGGAGTCCTCGTGGGGAGGAAGGTGAACATGAGCCAGGAATGTGATGTGGCGGCAATGTCTCCTCTGGACACATTTCAGCTTGTCAACATCTCTTTTCAATTGTGGTGCCCAGAATTGGACACAGTATTCCAGGTGTGGTCTGACCAAGGCGGAATAGAGCATGGGGAGCAGGACTTCCCTGGATCTAGACACTAGACTCCTCTTGATGCATAGAATCATAGAATCAAAGAGTTGGATGAGACCTCCTGGGCCATCCAGTCCAACCCCATTCTGCCAAGAAGCAGGAATATTGCATTCAAATCACCAATGACAGATGGCCATCCAGCCTCTGCTTAAAAGCTTCAAAAGAAGGAGCCTCCACCACACTCCGGGGCAGAGAGTTCCACTGCTGAACAGCTCTCACAGTCAGGAAGTTCTTCCTCATGTTCAGATGGAATCTCCTCTCTCGTAGTTTGAAGCCATTGTTCCATTGCGTCCAAGGAAGCAGAAAACAAGCTTGCTCCCTCTTCCTCCCTGTGGCTTCCTCTCACATATTTATACATGGCTATCATATCTCCTCTCAGCCTTCTCTTCTTCAGGCTAAACATGCCCAGCTCCTTAAGCCGCTCCTCATAGGGCTTGTTCTCCAGACCCTTGATCATTTGAGTCGCCCTCCTCTGGACACATTCCAGCTTGTCAATATCTCTCTTGAATTGTCGTGCCCAGAATTGGACACAATATTCCAGGTGTGGTCTAACCAAAGCAGAATAGAGGGGTAGCATGACTTCCCTAGATCTAGACACTATGCTCCTCTTGATGCAGGCCAAAATCCCATTGGCTTTTTTTGCCGCCACATCACATTGTTGGCTCATGTTTAACTTGTTGTCCACGAGGACTCCAAGATCATTTCCACACGTCCTGCTCTCGAGCCACGCGTCCCCCATTTTGTATCTTTGCATTTCGTTTTTCCTGCCAAAGTGGAGTATCTTGCATTTGTCACTGTTGAACTTCATTTTGTTAGTTTTGGCCCTTCATCTCTCTAATCTGTCAATATCGTTTTGAATCCTGCTCCTGTCCTCTGGAGTATTGGCTCTCCCTCCCTACTTTGTCATATCTTTGTATAACCTGGAGATCAATCCTTTATTTTCTTTCTCCAAAATATTGTCCAACTCTGATTTCCTTTTGGGGAACCCAGTTTTAAAATCTTTCCGAAATATATTCCGTAGTTGATGATATCTAAACCTGTCTTTCTCTGTGTTTCTTCTCTCCCTTTTAATTTCTATTGACGTTTTGCTTCCATTAGAGATGCCTTCTCCTCTGGTTTCCATCAGACCAATGGTGAGACTTGGGGTCCTGACGGAAAGCCATAGCAGATGTTTGCACCTGGATCCTTTTGCTCAGCCATGTAGGATCCCAGCCATGGCTGGGGAGATGTCGGACCCAAAGCACATGCGTGCAGACCCAAACCCTGAGCAAAATCCAGACACATCACTTTAAGTGAACCTGGAGTGAACTCTGGCCGAAACTTGGAACATCGCAGTAACTCCAGATCCTCCTGAAGGTCCTCTTGGGGTTTGGAAGGTTTCCAGCTCAAGATGGGTTAGATAGTGATCCCAAAGAGACCTCCAGAGCATGGAGGGACATTGGTCATCCCCCAGAATGGGGCTGATGTTCCCACGACCCCCAAACAGCCCCAAACCGTGAGCAAAATCCAGACACGTCACTTTAAGTGAACCTTGAGTGAACTCTGGCCGAAACTTGGAACATCGCAATAACTCCAGATCCTCCTGAAGGTCCTCTTGGGGTTTGGAAGGTTTCCAGCTTAAGATGGGTTAGATAGTGATCCCAAAGAGGCCTCCAGAGCATGGAGGGACATTGGTCATCCTCCAGAATGGGGGTGATGTTCCCATGACCCCCAAACAACCCCAAACCGTGAGGAAAATCCAGACACGTCACTTTAAGTGAACCTGGAGTGAACTCTGGCCGAAACTTGGAACATCGCAGTAACTCCAGATCCTCCTGAAGGTCCTCTTGGGGTTTGGAAGGTTTCCAGCTCAAGATGGGTTAGATAGTGATCCCAAAGAGACCTCCAGAGCATGGAGGGACATTGGTCATCCCCCAGAATGGGGCTGATGTTCCCACGACCCCCAAACAGCCCCAAACCGTGAGCAAAATCCAGACACGTCACTTTAAGTGAACCTTGAGTGAACTCTGGCCGAAACTTGGAACACTGCAATAGCTCCAGATCCTCTTGAAGGTCCTCTTTGGGTTTGGAAGGTTTCCAGCTTAAGATGGGTTAGATAGTGATCCCAAAGAGGCCTCCAGAGCATGGAGGGACATTGGTCATCCTCCAGAATGGGGGTGATGTTCCCATGACCCCCAAACAACCCCAAACCGTGAGGAAAATCCAGACACGTCACTTTAAGTGAACCTGGAGTGAACTTTGGCCGAAACTTGGAACATCACAATAACTCCAGATCCTCCTGAAGGTCCTCTTTGGGTTTGGAAGGTTTCCAGCTCAAGATGGGTTAGATAGTGATCCCAAAGAGACCTCCAGAGCATGGAGGGACATTGGTCATCCCCCAGAATGGGGGTGATGTTCCCGCGACCCCAAAACAGCCCCTGAAACCCCATTTGGAGCCAAGCCCTCTCCTTCTCTTCTCAAAGCCCAAAATGTGAGAAGGTCTTGACAGCTTGCTGAAAAAGAACGATTTCTCTCCAGGAAAGAGCCAAGGCAAGAGTAACAAGGCTTGAAAGCCTGCCTTCATCAATCACCAGCAATTACGGGCGGTGGAGATCCAAAGTGACGTGGCTCTGGAGCCAAGGAAGGAACGGAGGTCTTCTCGAAGGCTTCGGGTGGAGACGCCAACCCTTCGAGGCGGCTGGATCCGCCGGGTCTCTGGGGCCTTTCCCTCCTGTCCAGCCTGATGGGAAACTCTGAGCAGCCCTTCCGAGTTTGAGTTTGAGCGAGGAGGGAAACTTTGGTGGGCTTTCCTTCTGCCAGGAACACGGCCTTCCCAGAAGGTCCTCGGGGGCTACAGCTTGCCGGGCTTCGTTAGTCCTGGGACGGTTTGCAAAAACCAGTAACTTGGATGGTTTCTCCCTGCTATAAAGAATGGAGAAGGGAATGAAGGAGCGAGTGGGGATATTTTGCAGCAGTTTTTGCAAATTCCCTTTGTCATGGAGGTCACATGATCACCACGCAACCTGTACTTTAGGGACTTTAATTGTTTTATTGCTTTCATAGAATCATAGAATCGTAGAATCAAAGAGTTGGAAGAGACCTCATGGGCCATCCAGTCCAACCGCCTGCCAAGAAGCAGGAACATTGCACTCAAATCACCCCTGACAGATGGCCATCCAGCCCCTGTTTAAAAGCTTCCAAGGAAGGAGCCTCCACCACACTCCGGGGCAGAGAGTTCCACTGCTGAACGGCTCTCACAGTCAGACGAGCGGAGTGCCGCAGGGTTCCGTCCTGGGCCCGAAATGACTTCTGCTAGTTCCTTCAATACTCTTGGGTGTAGTTGATCTGGCCCTGAAAGGGGACTTGAAGTCATTAAGAGCGGCCAGGTATTCCTGGACGACTTCTTTCCCAATTTGGGGTTGGATGTTCTCAAATCCCTCATCCACTCCGTCTTGCTGAGGTTGAAGATTACTTTCTTTTTGTGAGAAAACCGAGGCAAAGAAGGTATTTAGTAGTTCTGCCTTTTCCCTATCCCCTGTCAGCATTGCCCCATCTTCTCCTCGAAGAGGTCCTATCGCCTCCTTGTTTTTCCTTTTTCTACTGACATAAGAAAAGAATCCCTTTTTATTGTTTTTAATGTCCCTGGCAAGTCTGAGCTCGTTTTGTGCTTTAGCCTTGCGGACCTTTTCCCTACAGGTGTTGGCTATTTGTTTGAATTCTTCTTTGGTGATTTCTCCCTTTTTCCACTTCTTGTGCATGTTTCTTTTGTGTCTTAGCACAGTTAGAAGTTCTTTGGACATCCATTCTGGCTTCTTTGCACTTGTCCTATTTTTTCTCTTTGTTGGCACGGTTTGCAATTGCGCCTTGAGTATTTCACTCTTGAGAAACTCCCATCCATCCGTAACTCCCTTGTCTTTAAGTATCTGTGTCCACGGAATGCTGCTCAGTGTTTCCTTCATTTTTTTGGAAATCAGCTCTCCTAAAGTCCAAAATGCGGGTTTGACTTGTCTTAGTCTCGGCCTTTCTTTGTACCTCAAATTGCAGGAGCACATGGTCACTTGCCCCTAAGGATCCTACCACTTCAACCGCATCTATCAGGTCCTCCACATTTGTTAGGATGAGATCAAGAGTAGCCAATCCCCTTGTTGCCTCTTCTATCTTCTGGACCATTAAAATTGTCTGGTTTAAATTTATATGGTTTATATTATATGTAATGTTTTGACTGTATTTTATTTTGTGGGGCATTGATGGCCAACTGTGAACCGCCTCAAGTCACCTCCAGGCTTGAGGATACAAATGTGGTAAATAAATAAATGTTCAGCATGTCCCTTCTTATATAAATAACAATGTCATGTTCGTTTGTAGGATTAACAGAACCCAAAACCCACTGGACGAATTGACACCAAATTTGGACACAAGACACCTCTCAGGCCAACGAGTGACCATCACTCATAAAAACACTGAAAAACACAGCAGATCATAGAATCATAGAATCCAAGAGTTGGAAGAGACCTCCTGGGCCATCCAGTCCAACCTCATTCTGCCAAGAAGCAGGAGTATTGCATTCAAATCACCCCTGACAGATGGCCATCCATCTGTTTCGGGGAAGGAAAGTTACAGAAAACTTTTAAAACTTGATAAAAGTTTATTCAAGTTCTGGAAAAGTCATAGAATCCATGGGGGCAGGTTGGGTCAGATGCCCCAGAATCCATTGAGACTTTGGAAAGCGGTTACCAGTGCTGGAGGTCGAGAAACTACAGATCCCATCTTGACAAGAATCCGGATGGCTTACTGGTCTTCTGGGGGTCCCTAGGGGTGACCACAACAGTTTCCCCAGGTCAACAGGCACCTCGGGTACCAGCGAGATGGCGGTAACGGCGTGGTAGCATCGAGGAGCCAGCTGGGCTCCATGGTGAGTTTTTGGAGGCAAAAAGATTATTCCTGGGGTGGAGAGGTTAGCAGAGCAAAAGTGAGATAGCCATTAAAATTTGCCCAGTAGAAGAATAGCACCAATCTTGAACCAATCTGTAGACCCGCGGATATGGGGACCCGATGGGTTTCCGCATCCGCGGTTCAAAGGAACGCAGTTTCGGCCTCCCCAGGATGCGAAAATTGCATCCCGTACAGGCCGGCAGTGAAAGGCACAAAGTAATACTACAGAGAGGAAAAGTTACAATGAATTGATATTTTTTATTGAGGGGATTAGTTACAATGTTAGGAATGGGAAAAGAAGGAAGCAAAGAGAATCCTTTTGTTGAAGTGGCTGCTGTGGCCACGTTCTGCGGAAGCTGGCCCAAACAGGTAATAGAGAAGTGCAGAACTCCCTGCTGCAGGCCAGATCAGCTTGAAGGCAGGGAGTTATGGGTTGGTCGTCCTCATTGGTGCCTTGACAAACTATTTATTTATTTATTTATTTATTTCCGTCACTTTTACCCCGCCCTTCTCACCCCCAAGGGGGGACTCAGGGCGGCTTACAGAGAAAGGCACAATTCGATGCCTTGTCACATATACATACATATATAAAAGCAATTAAACAATTACAAATTAAAAATTAAATCATAAATACAAAACAATACCATAAACACAGTAGTAGGCTAATCCTGAGCTCAGCGTTCGGAGTTCCGTAAATCCATTCCGTCTCATCAAGTTCCAGCTCGTCATCAAGTCTTTCTTTAGCTGCCAGAATGTCCAAATGCCTGGTCCCACATCCAGGTTTTCAACTTTTTTCTAAATGAAAGAAGGGACATTGCCGATCTAATCTCCCCGGGGAGTGAGTTCCACAGGTGGGGGGCCACCACCGAGAAGGCCCTGCTCCTCGTCCCCGCCAATCTCACTTGTGATAGAGGCGGGGTCGAGAGCAGGGCCTCCCCAGAGGATCTTAGGTTCCGAGGTGGGACGTAGAGGGAGATCCGTTCGGATAGATACACCGGGCCGAAACCGTTTAGGGTTTTGTAGGTCAAAACCAGCACTTTGAATTGTGCTCGGAATTGGATCGGCAGCCAGTGGAGCTGACACAACAGGGGGGTGGTGTGCTCCCTGTATGTTGCTCCAGTGAGCAATCTGGCTGCCTCTCGCTGGACCAGTTGGAGTTTCCGAGCATAGAATCATAGAATCATAGAATCAAAGAGTTGGAAGAGACCTCATGGGCCATCCAGTCCAACCCCCTGCCAAGAAGCAGGAATACTGCATTCAAATCACCCCTGACAGATGGCCATCCAGCCTCTGCTTAAAAGCTTCCAAAGAAGGAGCCTCCACCACACTCCGGGGCAGAGAGTTCCACTGCTGAACGGCTCTCACAGTCAGGAAGTTCTTCCTCATGTTCAGGTGGAATCTCCTCTCTTGTAGTTTGAAGCCATTGTTCCCTTGCGTCCTAGTCTCCAAGGAAGCAGAAAACAAGCTTGCTCCCTCCTCCTCCCTGTGGCTTCCTCTCACATATTTATACATGGCTATCATATCTCCTCTCAGCCTTCTCTTCTTCAGGCTAAACATGCCCAGTTCCCTAAGCCGCTCCTCATAGGGCTTGTTCTCCAGACCCTTGATCATTTTAGTTGCCCTCCTCTGGACACATTCCAGCTTGTCAATATCTCTCTTGAATTGTGGTGCCCAGAATTGGACACAATATTCCAGATGTGGTCTAACTAAAGCAGAATAGAGGGGTAGCATTACTTCCTTAGATCTAGACACTATGCTCCTATTGATGCAGGCCAAAATCCCATTGGCTTTTTTTGCTGCCACATCACATTGTTGGCTCATGTTTAACTTGTTGTCCACGAGGACTCCAAGATCTTTTTCACACGTACTGCTCTCGAGCCAGGCATTGTCCCCCATTCTGTATCTTTGCATTTCATTTTTTCTGCCAAAGTGGAGTATCTTGCATTTGTCACTGTTGAACTTCATTTTGTTAGTCTTCAAAGGCAGTCTTCAAAGGCAACCCCACGTAGAGTGCATTGCAGTAATCCAATCTCCCATGTCCTACAGCACTAAGCAATCACAGTTCAAGGGACGTCAAGCTGTTTCCACCCTCTTGTCAGCTCAGGCAAATGCAAACGGCTGCACCCGCTCCTCGCTGGCACCCTCATTCATTGCTTTTGCCAGCTCAGTTGCAAACTCTGCAGAGCTTGGTTTGGGTCCATGCAATGTTGGCGGCTGTGGCAGAGGCTGAGGGTTACATAAGGGAGGTGGGCGGCCTTCCAAGCCCCCCTGCTCCCCTCATTTCCCCTCTGCTCCTGCCCCACAGACGGCTGCTCCCTCCGCCAACGCAAAGCCCTTGCAAAGAAAGTGGCAACGTCCCGAGCCGCGTTTAACATATGAGCCTTGTGCTTGGGGCTGTCAGGGCCCTCGGCTCCAAGACATACATTTGCTCACTGTTAAGAAAAACAGCCAAACTCTGGTTGGGACCGGGGAACAATAAATGTACTGTTGCTGAGATACATTTATATTGGCTCGGCTGAACAAAAGCCCTGACAGTATATATAATTTTTTGCATCTGCCTCCTCCTCCTCCTCCTCCTCCTCGCACTCATATGTCTCTGAGCCGACTTACAGGAACCGTTGCCTTGGAAAGGGAACGTGTCTTTGGCGAATGGCTACTCGCTGTTACGCAGACTTGCCAAGGCTTTGACTGCGTGCTGGAAACACTTGGTTGTAATATACGCCTGGCTTCCTTTTCCCCCTCAAATCCCCCTTCCCTAAAATCCTACATAACCCGCCAGGACTATTTGCAGAACACACTCAACCCAAAGGTAGTGGTATTGTCTCACTGCCGTTTGCTCCTTTTTGCAAACCGGGGTGCAATCACGGGGCTGGTTGGGTTGTGCATTTGCTGAGCATGGCTCTCTTCTCAGTCACTGCACGACGGGCCCGTTGCAACAACGTCATCCAGCTACGAAAATTGAGCCTGGATTGGAATTCATAGAATCATAGAATAGAATCATAGAATCATAGAATCAAAGAGTTGGAAGAGACCTCATGGGCCATCCAGTCCAACCCCCTGCCAAGAAGCAGGAATATTGCATTCAAATCACCCCTGACAAATGGCCATCCAGCCTCTGCTTAAAAGCTTCCAAAGAAGGAGCCTCCACCACACTCCGGGGCAGAGAGTTCCACTGCTGAACGGCTCTCACAGTCAGGAAGTTCTTCCTAATGTTCAGATGGAATCTCCTCTCTTGTAGTTTGAAGCCATTGTTCCGCGTCCTAGTCTCCAAGGAAGCAGAAAACAAGCTTGCTCCCTCCTCCCTGTGGCTTCCTCTCACATATTTATACATGGCTATCATGTCTCCTCTCAGCCTTCTCTTCTTCAGGCTAAACATGCCCAGTTCCCTAAGCCGCTCCTCATAGGGCTTGTTCTCCAGACCCTTGATCATTTTAGTCGCCCTCCTCTGGACACATTCCAACTTGTCAATATCTCTCTTGAATTGTGGTGCCCAGAATTGGACACAATATTCCAGATGTGGTCTAACCAAAGCAGAATTCGGAACCATGCATGTTTTTAAAAAGCCTGAAATGTGCATAGAGTTCCTTTTTTTTTTTTTTTTGTCGTGTCAGGAGCAACCTGAGAAACTGCAAGTCGCTCCTGGTGTGAGAGAATTTGCCGTCTGCAAGGATGTTGCCCAGGGGATGCCCAAATGATTTGATGTTTTTATCATCCTTGTGGGAGGCTTCTCTCATGTCCCCTTTGCATGAGGAGCTGGAGCTGATAGAGGTGATATCGAGCTCTTTTGGGAGGGTCTCCCAGCGGGAGAGGTCCCTGAAAACCGCTAAAGGGGTCTTTAAACCTCGGTGAGCAGCCAGCGAAAGCCAATCCAAAGAATGAAAAATATTAAGAATTAATCCCACCGGAGGCTGAAGAGGTTCAGTGACCGAAGCGTTTATTGTGATTCAGCTGAGATCAGATGCATTGCAGGAATCATTCCTCTGCAAGCATGGTTTTACTGAGTTTTACAGGCATTTTTATAGTGTACAGACAAAGGAAACATTTTCAAAAATCCCGCCCGCCCTCTGCTGGCCGGCTTTGCTCTGATTGGCTGGCCGCGGAACCGCTGGGAGGAGGCTTGGCAGCATGCCTCGCCTCTGGACCAACCAGCGGGCTCCGCTGCCTCTGGGAGGCCAATCGGTGCTTTCCTAGCGCCTTGGAAGATGGACCAGGAGGCGGGACGAAGCCAGGAGGCGGGACGAAGCCTGACAGTTCAGAGGAAATGATGAGCCCAGGGGGCATCCGCCAGCTGAAATGCAAGCCTTTGTCCTCACCGGCGGGGTGACAGATAGGGGGAACAATGAGTTTCCTGGTTTATGTTTGGATTTGGGAGGAAGTATGAAAAAGGTGAAAAGGGAGCTATTGATGGTATTTGGACCTCGGGGCCTTGTAAACAAGGGGGATCAACAAATACCTAGAAAATGATATAATCAGCCTTTTTCCTGAGTTTCTGTTGATCCATCCCTTATCTTACTGTCTGCTCTGAAAATAAGCTTTGAGAAGGAATCAACCACGGCCCATGCAAATGTAAATATGGACTGTTTTGGGAGGACAAAGGATTTCCTCCCTGTTGCAGTAATCCTCGGGTCACATTCTTTTTGGGGCATGGGTCAAAGAGGAGAAGCAGGGAGGGGGGCCAGAGTACATTTCATACAATATTCCATTACATAGATTTCATATATCTTACAGAGCATGAGACAATCCCTCCCCCATCCCCAGCGAAAGTTTATTACAATATTGGATCTTTATTATAACGCAAACTGGAGATCTCATAGTCCTTTGGCAAAGGTGTGTGGAAACGGAGGCTGCTTGCATTTCAAGGCAAGCACCAGAAGGAAGTTCCTAAGCCAGGGATGTGGCAAACAGTTCAGTTCATGAAGCAGAGAGTCAATAAGAAAAAGGCAGGAGCCCAGTGATGGGCGCTGGGTTGGGTGGTAGCAGAGTCCATAGTCCAGTGCATAAGTCAGAGAGTTCACAAAGAGGAGGCAGGAATCCAGTTATGTGCGCTGGGTCAGGAAGCAGCAGAATCCATTGTCCGGCCCTTGGCGAACTACAAATACTTGGGAGGGGGGGGGGGAAGATGCTCAGCATCAGAGGGAGCTCATCCACCTCTCCCCGGATTCGAACCTGTGACCTGTCGGTCTTCAGCCCTGCCCGTTTAACCCACTGCGCATAGAATGTGATAACACAAGAGGCGGAAGTCCATTTCTGAAGCCTATGGACAAAAATGTCCACCGCTTCCGTATCATGATTAATATGGATCTTTGCATGTGTGGATATGAACTACACAACCCCTGACTGTTGTAGTAGAGTCTGTTGGCAATGCTGCAACTGGTAGTAGGAGTGGTAGAGGAGGGAAATGAGGCTCCCAGGTGTTAGATGAGGAAAAGCAAAGGAAGAGAATTCAGGAGATACTTATGTCACCCACTGATGAAGAATCCTTTGAAGGTTTCTCCAAGAGTGAGGAGGAGGAAGGAGATTCAGATGGGCAGGAGTCAGACGAGGAGCGTCAGAGAAAGAAGAATCCTAGAATCAAAGAGTTGGAAGAGACCTCCATTGAGTCCAATCTCATTCTGCCAAGAAGCAGGAATATTGCACTCAAATCACCCCTGACAGATGGCCATCCAGCCTCTGTTTCAGAGCTTCCAAAGAAGGAGCCTCCACCACACTCCGGGGCAGAGAGTTCCACTGCTGAACGGCTCTCACAGACAGGAAGTTCTTCCTCATGTTCAGATGGAATCTCCTCTCTTGTAGTTTGAAGCCATTGCTCCATTGCGTCCTAGTCTCCAGGGAAGCAGAAAGGAAGCTTGCTCCCTCCTCCTCCCTGTGGCTTCCTCTCACATATTTATACATGGCTATCATATCCCCTCTCAGCCTTCTCTTCTTCAGGCTAAACATGCCCAGCTCCTTAAGCCACTCCTCATAGGGCTTGTTCTCCAGACCCTTGACCATTTTAGTCGCCCTCCTCTGGACACATTCCAGCTTGTCAATATCTCTCTTGAATTGTGGTGCCCAGAATTGGACACAATATTCCAGGTAAAGTGGTCTAACCAAAGCTTAGTTTCATGCATTTAGATAGTTCAGGCAAGGAAAGACACAAAGTATCAAGCTAGAGAGTTAAAAGTTGCAATTTCATTCATCTTTATTTGGAGATTTGTTACAAAGTTGGGGCTGGGTAGGAAAGTGAAAAGAGAGAGCATAGGGCTGTGTTGAGTCCCTGGTTGAGCTTGCTGTTGGGGCACATTTCGTCAGTTTGGCCCAATCTTTGCACCCAGGAACTGTGGAACTCACTGCTACACCAGCTTGAAGACAGGGGCCTGGGATGCCCTCGATGACATCTGGGGGTTCCTTCCAACTTTATGTTTCCATGATTCTATGACGTGCTTTGCCCATGAATGCAATCTTGTGCCAGGGGCCGGGGTTAAAAGGTTATTCCCTGCGTGTAGAAGCCCGAAATGCAAAAAGCGAGATAGCAGATAGTGTTAGAATTAAGCAAGGAAAAATATGCCATCAAAGTGGAGGCGATCCGCCATCCCGCGGATACTGGGGCCCCAAAGGGGAGATTCAGTATCCGCGGTTTGGGGAAGCGCAGATTCAGCCTCCCCGGAACAACAGGAAGGCATTCCGGGCAGGACTGCAGTCTCCTGCAGCCTGGAAAAGGTTAGTTTCATGCATTTAGATAGTTCAGGCAAGGAAAGACACAAAGTATCAAGCTAGAGAGTTAAAAGTTGCAATTTCATTCATCTTTATTTGGAGATTTGTTACAAAGTTGGGGCTGGGTAGGAAAGTGAAAAGAGAGAGCATAGGGCTGTGTTGAGTCCCTGGTTGAGCTTGCTGCCGGGGCACATTTCATCAGTTTGGCCCAATCTTTGGGAGCATGGCATGCTTTCATGGCACCTGATGCTCCCGTGCATGTATGGTGGCCCCTTCCTCCCCAGTCTTTGCATCCAGGAACTGTGGAACTCCCTGCTGCTGGCTACACCAGCTTGAAGGCAGGGGCCTGGGATGCCCTCGATGACATCTGGGGGTTCCTTCCAACTTTATGTTTCCATGATTCTATTGATGCAGAGCATCTTCCCCCCCCCAAGTATTTGTAGTTCGCCAAGGGCTGGACAATGGATTCTGCTGCTTCCTGACCCAGCAGGCATAACTGGGTCCCTGTTTCCTCCCTGTGAATTCTCTGGCTTGTGCACTGGACCCTGGCCCCTGATCGGGGAAATGTAGTTTCCCAAAGGACATTGCCCCACTCTCCACCATTTGTGAATTCCTTGCGGACCTCTTTGCCCTCACTGATTGACTTGATGCCCTATCATCATGAACTTCCTCTACGAACCCAAAACCAAGCCGCTTGGGAAAATGGCCCCCGCCTGTGCGTGTGTCCTTGCCAAGCAGATCATACCTCAAGAACTCTGCTGATTGCCTTTATCAAATTGCTGTGGTTTCCTAATAAACTTTGCTGGGATGGGAATGGGATGGGGACCCTTTTAATGAAGTCTATGAGCTTATGAAAGTTTATGAAGAATGTACATGAAATATATATAATATGAAATGAGATGTACCCTCACCCTCTCCCCCACCTTTCTCCTCTGAACTTTACCCTACTGAGAAAGAATGTGACCTGAGGTTACTGCCAAAGGAGGAAATCCCATTTCCTCCAAAGTAAATCCATATTTGCATCTGCATGGCTGCAGTTGCTCTTATCTTGAAAAATCCATTTTCAGAGCAGACAATGGACTTTCGGATAAGTCAACAGAAATTCCGGTAGAAAGATGATTAACTCAACCCATGGTATTTGTGTACGCTCCTTTGTGACTAAGGACCCCCTTTGTCCACAAGGTTGAGATCCAAATGCCACCCATAGACCTCCCTTTATGCCTATACACATCTGTTATCGGAACTCAGGAAATCCTTTGTTTCTCCTGTCTGCCATCCTGCCGTGTACGAACAAAAGGCTCTCAATCAGCTGGCGGACGCCTCCCAGGCGTTCCGCCCCTCTGAGCTGTCAAACCACGTCCCGCCTCCTGGCCGCTGATTGGACAATCTTCGGAGGCGCTCCAAGGACTCGGATTGGCCCCCTGGAAGCAACAGCGCCCTGCGATTGGAGGGGAGGCGGGACAAGCGGCCAAACCTCCTCCCAGCTGTTCCAGAGCCAGCCAATCAGAGCGAAGGGAACTGACAGAAGGCGGGCGGGAGATTCAAACTGGGTTTTCTTTGTTTTTCCTGTATAAATATGCCTGAAAATCACTGTACTGTATGCTTATGGAGGAAAGATCCCTGTAACGCATCCTTTTCAGCTGAATCGCAGAATAAACGCTTCGGTCGCATACCTCTTCAGCCTGGTGAGATTGATTTTTAATATTTTTGCGTCTTTTTGGATTGGCGTTCGCTGGCTGCTCACCAAGGTCAGGACCCCATTCGCGGTCCTTAGGGATCCCCCTCGCTGGGAGAACCCCCAAAAAGAGCTCGATATCACTATGACGTGCTTTGCACATGAATGCCATCTTGTGCCAGGGGCCGGGGTTTGTTTCATGCGCCGATTCTCAGCCACGGCCACAGCCGGCTTCATGGCAGCCGGCTTCTGGGCACCACAATTCAAGAGAGATATTGACAAGCTGGAATGTGTCCAGAGGAGGGCGACTAAAATGATCAAGGGTCTGGAGAACAAGCCCTATGAGGAGCGGCTTAGGGAACTGGGCATGTTTAGCCTGAAGAAGAGAAGGCTGAGAGGAGATATGATAGCCATGTATAAATATGTGAGAGGAAGCCACAGGGAGGAGGAGGGAGCAAGCTTGTTCTCTGCTTCCTTGGAGACTAGGACGCGGAACAATGGCTTCAAACTACAGGAGAGGAGATTCCATCTGAACATTAGGAAGAACTTCCTGACTGTGAGAGCCGTTCAGCAGTGGAACTCTCTGCCCCGGAGTGTGGTGGAGGCTCCTTCTTTGGAAGCTTTTAAGCAGAGGCTGGATGGCCATCTGTCAGGGGTGATTTGAATGCAATATTCCTGCTTCTTGGCAGGGGGTTGGACTGGATGGCCCATGAGGTCTCTTCCAACTCTTTGATTCTATGATTCTATGATTCTATGATTCTATGATGCGCCTTTGCATGTATGGTGGCCCCCTCCTCCCCACTTGGTCTCCCTTGCCCTTGGCAGCCCATGCCTTGTGGTGGCCCAGACTCCAGGCTTGGTGTGAGTGGATGATGATGAAAGCATGCCATGGTGATGGCGATGGAGGGAGCAAGGCAAAGCCACAGAGCCGCCCTATTTATAGCTGGCCTCTGGGAGACCGCCACTTAAGCCCTGCATTCCTGGCCCATGAACAAACACCGAGTGGGGCCTTCCAAAATAGCTCCCCAGCCTCGGCCTCTAATTGCACGCTTGGGCTGCGCAGTCGGCCGCAACGCAGGGAGCACATCTCAACATGTTCTAGTGGATGCTGCAAAGGAGCAGGCGGCAGGAGATGCTGGCTTGCAGAATGACAGAGCCCAAAAGGGGTTTCCCAAGGGGCATCTAATCCAACCCCTTGATGTTCAACAGCTAAAGACTTAGAATCATGTTGTTGTTCACTCGTTCAGTCGTCTCCGACTCTTCGTGACCTCATGGACCAGCCCACGCCAGAGCTCCCTGTTGGCCGTCACCACCCCCAGCTCCTTCAAGGTCAGTCCAGTCCCTTCAAGGATGCCATCCATCCACCTTGCCCTTGGTCAGCCCCTCTTCCTTTTACCTTCCACTTTCCCCAGCATCATTCCCTTCTCTAGGCTTTGCTGTCTCCTCATGATGTGGCCAAAGGACTTCCACTTTGTCTCTAGTCTCCTTCCCTCCAATGAGCAGCCGGGCTTTATTTCCTGGAGGATGGACTGGTTGGATCTTCTCGCTGTCCAAGGCACTCTCAGCACTTTCCTCCAACACCACAGCTCAAAAGCATCGATCTTCCTTTGCTCAGCCTTCCCTAAGGTCCAGCTCTCACATCCGTAGGTTACTACAGGGAAGACCATGGCTTGGACTAGGCAATGGATCTTGGTTGCCAGTCTGATGTCTCTACTCTTCACTCTTTTATCGAGACTGGACATTGCTCTCCTCCCAAGAAGGAAGCGTCTTCTGATTTCGTGGCCACAGTCTGCGTCTGCACTCATCTTCCCACCTAGAAATACAAAGTCTGTCACGGCCTCCACGGTTTCTCCCTCTATTTCCCAGTTGTCAATCATTCTTGTTGCCATAATCTTGGTTTTTGTGATGTTTAGCTGCAACCCGGCTTTTGCGCTTTCTTCTTTCACCTTGATTAGAAGGCTCCTCGGCTCCTCCTCGCTTTCGGCCATCAGAGTGGTGTCATCTGCATATCTGAGGTTGTGAATGTCTCTTCCAGCCGTTTCCACCCCAGCTTTGCCTTCCTCAAGCCCCGCACATCCCCGCATGATGTGTTCTGCATACAAGTTAAAAAGGTTGGGTGAGAGGATGCAGCCTTGCCGGATGCCTTTCCCAATCTGGAACCCGTCTCCTGTTCCATGGTCAGTTCTGACCGTGGCTCCTTGGTCCTTGTACAGATTCCTCAGGAGAGAGGGAAGGGGGCTTGGGATGCCCATCCCACTAAGAACTTGCCACAATTTATGATGATCCACACAGTCAAAGGCTTTAGAAGAGTCAATGAAGCAGAAGTAGATGTTTTTCTGAAACTCCCTGCCTTTCTCCATTATCCAGCATCCGGATATTGGCAATCTGGTCTCTGGTTCCTCTGCCTTTTCTGAACCCAGCTTGAACATCTGGCCACTCTCGCTCCATGTATTGCTGGAGTCTTCCTTGCAGGATCTTAAAATCATAGACTCCTAAATTTGGAAGAGACCTCATGGGCCATCCAGTCCAACCCATTCTGTCAAGAAGCAGGAAAATCACATTCTGCCAAGAAGCAGGATGGCCATCCAGCCTCTGTTCCAAAGCCTTCAAAGAAGGAGCCTCCACCACTCTCCGGGGCAGAGAGTTCCACTGCTGAACAGCTCTCACAGGAAATTCTTCCTAATGTTACTTGACCTTGGAACGGCTGGACAATTGCAATCAGATAAAGATTCTGGAAATTAGATGCGGAGGATTTATGTTTTATGTCTTATTGATTTTATTGTTTATGGAATTTTAAGGATGTTTATATGCTTTTAACTGTTGTGGATCCATCTTTGGAGAACGTTCTCTCATCGGAAAGATGCTCCGATGAGAGAACGTTCTCCAAAGATGGATCTACAACAGGCATGGGACAACTTCAGCCTTTCCTCCAGCTGTTTTGGAATTGTGGGAGTTGGAAGTCCAAAACACCTGGAAGAAAGGCCAAAGTTTTCCCATGCCTGTTGTGGATCCATCTTTGGAGAACGTTCTCTCATCGGAAAGATGCTCCGATGAGAGAACGTTCTCCAAAGATGGATCTACAACAGGCATGGGACAACTTCAGCCTTTCCTCCAGCTGTTTTGGAATTGTGGGAGTTGGAAGTCCAAAACACCTGGAAGAAAGGCCAAAGTTGTCCCATGCCTGTTGTAGATCCATCTTTGGAGAACGTTCTCTCATCGGAAAGATGCTCCGATGAGAGAACGTTCTCCAAAGATGGATCTACCACAGGCATGGGACAACTTCAGCCTTTCCTCCAGCTGTTTTGGAATTGTGGGAGTTGGAAGTCCAAAACACCTGGAAGAAAGGCCAAAGTTGTCCCATGCCTGTTGTGGATCCATCTTTGGAGAACGTTCTCTCATCGGAAAGATGCTCCGATGAGAGAACGTTCTCCAAAGATGGATCTATAACAGGCATGGGACAACTTCAGCCTTTCCTCCAGCTGTTTTGGAATTGTGGGAGGTGGAAGTCCAAAACACCTGGAAGAAAGGCCAAAGTTGTCCCATGCCTGTTGTGGATCCATCTTTGGAGAACGTTCTCTCATCGGAAAGATGCTCCGATGAGAGAACGTTCTCCAAAGATGGATCTACCACAGGCATGGGACAACTTCAGCCTTTCCTCCAGCTGTTTTGGAATTGTGGGAGTTGGAAGTCCAAAACACCTGGAAGAAAGGCCAAAGTTGTCCCATGCCTGTTGTGGATCCATCTTTGGAGAACGTTCTCTCATCGGAAAGATGCTACGATGAGAGAACGTTCTCCAAAGATGGATCTACAACAGGCATGGGACAACTTCAGCCTTTCCTCCAGCTGTTTTGGAACTGTGGGAGTTAGAAGTCCAAAACACCTGGAAGAAAGGCCAAAGTTGTCCCATGCCTGTTGTAGAACGTTCTCTCATCGGAGCATCGTTCTCCAGCTTCAATGGCTGGATTGTTCAGCTCCAATTTTTCTTAAAACTGAGAAAACAAAAGAAAAAAGAGGGGACGCCAAGCCAATGGGAGTCGGCGATTAAAAAAAATCTGGAAAGGATGGCTCTTGATTTTTCACAGTTGTTTCTTGGAAGCCAGCTTCTTTGGGTTCACGCTGAGGCCGTTGGCCGGCGAAGGAGTCTAACGGCTGCTCCTCCGTCCAAAGGCTGTTCTCTCCAGAAACTCACTCACTTCACACTATTCAGCGCCGAGGAATCTGTAGGATCGTTGGATCTGAGCAAACACTTGGAAAAGAGGGAAGGGATCATGTCCCCGGCTCTGGACGAGAAAGCCACGCAGCTCTCCTTCGCGGAGGAAGATATCCTTCCTGAGCGGCAGGACGTGGAGTGCCCCGGCCCTTCCAAAAACTTCTGGAAAGGACCGCATCAGTTGAAAAATGTCAAAGGAGGCCAACGTTATTTTAAGGAAGTGTCGGCAAAACATTCCTCGCCTTCCTTGGGATCTTGACACTCGGTTTCGCCTACAGAGGAGCTTAGCTTGGCTTCCACAGTCCCTGCTTCCTTGGAGGACAAAATATCCAAGGAATGTCGGAGAGGCTTTCCATAAGGCTGGAGATGCTTCGGCTTCTGGAAGGACAGAGAAGTCCCTGCTTCCATAAGACAGGAGAAGTGTCTCTGATGAGTCTCAAGATTTGGAGGACAAAATATCGCTTCCTTGGAGGACAAAATATCCAAGGAATGTCGGAGAGGCTTTCCACGAGGCTGGGGATGCTTCGGTTTCTGGAAGGACAGAGAAGTCCCTGCTTCCATAAGACAGGAGAAGTGTCTCTGATGAGTCTCAAGATTTGGAGGACAAAATATCGCTTCTTTGGAGGACAAAATATCCACGGAATGTCGGAGAGGCTTTCCACGAGGCTGGAGATGCTTCGGCTTCTGGAAGGACAGAGAAGTCCCTGCTTCCATAAGACAGGAGAAGTGTCTCTGATGTGTCTCAAGATTTGGAGGACAAAATATCGCTTCCTTGGAGGACAAAATATCCAAGGAATGTCGGAGAGGCTTTCCACGAGGCTGGGGATGCTTCGGTTTCTGGAAGGACAGAGAAGTCCCTGCTTCCATAAGACAGGAGAAGTGTCTCTGATGAGTCTCAAGATTTGGAGGACAAAATATCGCTTCCTTGGAGGACAAAATATCCAAGGAATGTCGAAGAAGCTTTCCACGAGGCTGGAGATGCTTCGGCTTCTGGAAGGACAGAGAAGTCCCTGCTTCCATAAGACAGGAGAAGTGTCTCTGATGAGTCTCAAGATTTGGAGGACAAAATATCACTTCCTTGGAGGACAAAATATCCAAGGAATGTCGGAGAGGCTTTCCAGAAGGCTGGAGATGCTTCGGCTTCTGGAAGGACAGAGAAGTCCCTGCTTCCATAAGACAGGAGAAGTTTCTCTGATGAGTCTCAAGATTTGCAACCTTGTTGGGGAGATCGTTGGATGCTTTTCCTACCTTTTATTAAAGTACACCACATATATATATACATATACGGGCAGTCCGCGAGTTACAAACATCCAATCTTGACAGATTAGAGAGATGGGCCAAAACTAACAAAATGAAGTTCAACAGTGACAAATGCAAGATACTCCACTTTGGCAGAAAAAATTAAATGCAAAGATACAGAATGGGGGACGATGCCTGGCTCGAGAGCGGTACTGGTGAAAAAGATCTTGGAGTCCTCGTGGACAACAAGTTAAACATGAGCCAACAATGTGATGTGGCGACAAAAAAAGCCAGTGGGATTTTGGCCTGCATCAAGAGGAGCCTAGTGTCTAGATCCAAGGAAGTAATGCTACCCCTCTATTCTGCTTTGGTTAGACCACATCTGGAATATTGTGTCCAATTCTGGGCACCACAATTCAAGAGAGATATTGACAAGCTGGAATGTGTCCAGAGGAGGGCGACTAAAATGATCAAAGGTCTGGAGAACAAGCCCTATGAGGAGCGGCTTAGGGAACTGGACATGTTTAGCCTGAAGAAGAGAAGGTTGAGAGGAGATATGATAGCCATGTATAAATATGTGAGAGGAAGCCACAGGGAGGAGGAGGGAGCAAGCTTGTTTTCTGCTTCCTTGGAGACTAGGACACAAGGGAACAATGGCTTCAAACTACAAGAGAGGAGATTCCACCTGAACATGAGGAAGAACTTCCTGACTGTGAGAGCCGTTCAGCAGTGGAACTCTCTGCTCCGGAGTGTGGTGGAGGCTCCTTCTTTGGAAGCTTTTAAACAGAGGCTGGATGGCCATCTGTCAGGGGTGATTTGAATGCAATATTCCTGCTTCTTGGCAGAATGGGGTTGGACTGGATGATGGCCCATGAGGTCTCTTCCAACTCTTTGATTCTATGATTCTATGATTCTAAGTAACAAATGACTCCTAATTAAGAACAGGGCTTATTTATTTCATTGCATAAATAAGTATAAAAATGATAAAATAGAGCAAGCACAAGTGGCTAAATGCTTTTTGACTAAAACCAGGCAACAGTGACCACATTGTCTGAAGCTCTAAAGCAGGGATCCTCAAACTAAGGCCCGGGGGCCGGATGCGGACCTCCAAGGTCATTTACCTGGCTCTCACTCAGGGTCAACCTAAGTCTGAAACGACTTGAAAGCACACAACAACAACAACTATCTCATCAGCCAAAAGTAGGCCTACATTTCCCATTGGAATACTAAGAAGTTTATTTATTATTTATTTATCATTTATTTAAAGTATTTATATTCCACCCTTCTGACCGCACAGGGGACTCAGGGCGGATTACAATGATTACATATACATGGCAAACATTCAATGCCATAGACACACAACATATATAGACAGATACTCAGAGGCTATTTAACATTTCAGCTTCTGGCCACCAGGGGAGCTGTCGCTTCACCGTCCATTTGTGACATTGATGAAGTACTTCCTCATTCTTTGCATACTTCCTGGATATTTTTATGGCCTCGTAAATCAGTTAAATTATATTTCTTAAAATTGTTATTCATTTTAATTATTGTATTGTTTTTAAGTGTTTTTTGCACTACAAATAAAATATGTGCAGTGTGCCAAGGAATTCATTCATGGTTTGAATTATAATCTGGCCCTCCAACAGTTTGAGGGACTGTGACATGGCCACAGATGGAATCTCCTCTCTTGTAGTTTGAAGCCATTGTTTCACATCCTAGTCTCCAAGGAAGCAGAAAACAAGGAACCTCTACCACACTCCGGGGCAGAGAGTTCCACTGCTGAACAGCTCTCCCAGTCAGGAAGTTCTTCCTCATGTTCAGGTGGAATCTCCTCTCTTGTAGTTTGAAGCCATTGTTCCCTTGCGTCCTAGTCTCCAGGGAAGCAGAAAACAAGCTTGCTCCCTCCTCCTCCCTGTGGCTTCCTCTCACGTATTTATACATGGCTATCATGTCTCCTCTCAGCATTCTCTTCTTCAGGCTAAACATGTCCAGCTCCTTAAGCCGCTCCTCATAGGGCTTGTTCTCCAGGCCCTTCATCATTTGAGTCACCCTCTTCCTCTGGACACATTCCAGCTTAGAGTCAATATCTCTCTGGAATTGTGGTGCCCAGAATTGGACACAATATTCCAGGTAATGTGGTCTAACCAAAGCGGAGGCAGAGTATATGTCATTCCACAGATTATAAACCCTTTTTCCTAGTTCCAACAGACCTCACTACCTCTGAGAATGCTTGCCATAGATGCAGGTGAAACATCAGGAGAAATGCCTCTAGAACATGGCCATATAGCCCAAAAAAACCTGCAAGAATCTAGTGATTCCAGTCATGAAAGCTATCATATCTCCTCTCAGCCTTCTCTTCTTCAGGCTAAACATGCCCAGTTCCCTAAGGCCCTATGAGGAGCGGCTTAGGGAACTGGGCATGTTTAGCCTGAAGAAGAGAAGGCTGAGAGGAGACATGATAGCCATGTATAAATATGTGAGAGGAAGCCACAGGGAGGAGGAGGGAGCAAGCTTGTTTTCTGCTTTCTGACTAGGACGCAATGGAACAATGGCTTCCAACGACAAGAGAGGAGATTCCATCTGAACATGAGGAAGAACTTCCTGACTGTGAGAGCCGTTCAGCAGTGGAACTCTCTGCCCCGGAGTGTGGTGGAGGCTCCTTCTTTGGAAGCTTTTAAGCAGAGGCTGGATGGCCATCTGTCAGGGGTGATTTGAATGCAATATTCCTGCTTCTTGGCAGAATGGGGTTGGACTGGATGGCCCATGAGGTCTCTTCCAACTCTTTGATTCTATGATTCTATGACAATACAGAGTATATGTTGTATTTTGTTTTAGTGTTTACATGTTTTAGGTTTAAAAGATAATGGTGATGGTGATGGTAATGACGATGATGACGACAACAGCTCCATGTGCTGGAATGTATACATATTCAAGGCAGGGATATTCTTTCCATTCATGACCACCACTTTTGTCTCTTTACTTTCTACCCAAACTTTCCCTTCCCCTTCTTTGCTCTTCCTCTGCATTCTAAGCCTTAGTGATTTTCCACCAAGCGCTATAAATTCCCTCTGCAGTGGGACCAGACCTCGGTCTTCTTAGAGTGGGCTTGATTTGGTTCTCTTTCTTGATTGCATTTGCAGGCTTCGGCACGCATTTCCAAGGGACCCCGGAGTTCAAAGATCAAATAAATTGTCTGGCAGATTTATCAGGTCTCCAAGTGGGGAAGCCCTGCAGTAAACTCTCCTTTGCTTTCTGGCTCCTTTTTCGCCTTCTGCTTCAAGGGCAAGAAGCCCCCCCCCCCCCAGGCGGCCAAGGAAGAGACCACCACTCATCTCTCTCTCTCTTGGGGAAATGGAGCTCCAGCAAGGAAAAAGCCCTTTCAGGAGAAGGCTGGAAGTGAGGACAGGAGACCACCAAAGATACAAAGCTGGGATCAAAGAGGCTTTGCATTTAGGACTTACTTACTTACTTAGGCGATCCCTCATAGTCCGAGGATGATGGCCCTCCAAGTTCGGTGTCCGTAGGTGACTGTGGAGCCCTATTCTTGACCTGCATCTTCTCCCTTCCGCAGTGAGGGCATCGGTTTCCAGGTGGAAGGCGGTCCCGGTCGGGGTTGGCTTCCTCTTGGCACCTTTCTCTCTTTCGCCCTCCATTCATAGAATCATAGAATCCTAGAATCAAAGAGTTGGAAGAGACCTCCTGGGCCATCATCCAGTCCAACCCCATTCTGCCAAGAAGCAGGAATATTGTATTCAAAGCACCCCTGACAGATGGCCATCCAGCCTCTGTTTCAAAGCTTCCAAAGAAGGAGCCTCCACCACACTCCGGGGCAGAGAGTTCCACTGCTGAACAGCTCTCACAGTCAGGAAGTTCTTCCTCATGTTCAGATGGAATCTCCTCTCTTGTAGTTTGAAGCCATTGTTCCATTGTCTCTAAGGAAGCAGAAAACAAGCTTGCTCCCTCCTCCTCCCTGTGGCTTCCTCTCACATATTTATACATGGCTATCATATCTCTTCTCAGCCTTCTCTTCTTCAGGCTAAACATGCCCAGCTCCTTAAGCCACTCCTCATAGGGCTCATTATCCAGACCCTCTCCTTGTGATTAGACCGCTCCCTGTGATTCGCTCCTGTTAGCTGTCTGGCTGCCGAGCATTGGAGAACACCATCATTCCCACACCCTTCAGGGACATTTTCCTGGGGAACTACACTTTGCACAGGGATCTCCTGGTCATTCTCTGTATTAATATCTTTGACCAAACCATTGCCATCTTGAAACTCATTGACATCACTCCCCACATCCAAAGCACCCTGATCCTGAAACACAATCACAGGCTGAGCTCCAACAGTTTTGGCCTAACAGGTCTCTCACCTGTGAAGGTCCTGTGGCATGCTGGGAAATGGAGCCATCCCACCCAATTGGTATCCTTTGCAAAGGTGCCTTCATCCTTCCAAATCATGCCAAATTCTGGGAACTCTCTGGTAGCAATAGGAGTCTAGTGTCTAGATCTAGGGAAGTCCTGTTCCCCATGCTCTATTCCGCTTTGGTTAGACCACACCTGGAATATTGTGTGACCAATCACCTCTCAACAAATGATTTCCCCAGGCACTGCCAGGCCATCAAATGCCAATCAAGGTGGTCAGTTGAAACATTCACACCTAGCTCCAGCAGACAAGAGTCCTTTGTCCCTCCCTGGTCATTTCACAGATATATAAACCCTTTTTCCTAGTTCCAACAGACCTCACAACCTCTGAGGATGCTTGCCATGGATGCAGGCAAAACGTCAGGAGAGAATGCCTCTAGACCACAGCCATATAGCCCGCAAAAACCTAAAACAACCCATTCACACCTAGCTCCAGCAGACAAGAGTCCTTTGTCCCACTCGGGTTATTCCACAGATATATAAACCCTTTTTCCTACTTCCAACAGACCTCACTACCTCTGAGGACGCTTGCCATAGATGCAGGCGAAATGTCAGGAGAAAATGCCTCCAGAACATGGCCATATAGCCCCAAAAACCTACAAAAACCCATGGAAAAGGTTTATTAAACTGCTAAACCTTTGTCTTTGCAGGACACTCTATTACAGCACATTTTGCAATAGTTTTCCAGTGAGTATCTCACTCTTGAGTCTCAAGCCATTCAACAAAGTTTGTGCCACAAAAACAAAGTTTCTGGAGCAGAACAATGGCTTTCAAAGTAAGAAGCGCACAGTTAAACAGGAAATAACTCTTTCAAACCAGGAACAGAATTGTTTCAAATGTTGTAACATTGTGTTACTGTTGTTATTATTGTTGCAATGCTCTAGGCGTTCTGGAGGGTGCAATCAAAGGGGACGATGCATCAACGGCGAGCGCCTGGGGCCGTCCAAAGGCCAGGCAGAAAAACTGGAGAAAGAAGCGTGAAACAAGAGCGGCTTCCAGGAGACACGCTTGTCCTGGAAACGCAGCCAAAGGAGGAGGCGAAGGGTGGGGAGTGGGTCGCATTTGCAAGAGTCTGTAGGTGGGCTCCAGCAAGAAGAGGGAGTTACGGCAGGGGGGATTATCGGCCTTGAGGAGACCCATCCCCTCTGCTTTCCGCACATCTGCTGGGCACATCTGGAGGCTCATCCGTCTCTCTCTCTCCAGAAGTTACCTGTTGCAGCAACAGAGCGGTCCAAAGACACACAGCAACACCATCTTCTCCTCTCAGGGAATTGCTCCACTTGTCTGAATTCTCTCTCTCCCTCTATCATAGAATCATAGAATCAAAGAGTTGGGAGAGACCTCCTGGGCCATCATCCAGTCCAACCCCATTCTGCCAAGAAGCAGGAATATTGCATTCAAAGCAACCCTGACAGATGGCCATCCAGCCTCTGTTTCAAAGCTTCCAAAGAAGGAGCCTCCACCACACTCCAGGGCAGAGAGTTCCACTGCTGAACGGCTCCCACAGGAAGTTATAGAATCCTAGAATCAAAGAGTTGGAAGAGACCTCCTGGGCCCTCATCCATTCCAACCCCATTCTGCCAAGAAGCAGGAATATTGCATTCAAAGCACCCCTGACAGATGGCCATCCAGCCTCTGTTTCAAAGCTTCCAAAGAAGGAGCCTCCACCACACTCCAGGGCAGAGAGTTCCACTGCTGAACGGCTCCCACAGGAAGTTATAGAATCCTAGAATCAAAGAGTTGGAAGAGACCTCCTGGGCCATCATCCAGTCCAACCCCATTCTGCCAAGAAGCAGGAATATTGCATTCAAAGCAACCCTGACAGATGGCCATCCTGCTTCTGTTTCAAAGCTTCCAAAGAAGGAGCCTCCACCACACTCCCTCTGGGGCAGAGAGTTCCACTGCTGAACGGCTCCCACAGGAAGTTATAGAATCCTAGAATCAAAGAGTTGGAAGAGACCTCCTGGGCCATCATCCAGTCCAACCCCATTCTGCCAAGAAGCAGGAATATTGCATTCAAAGCAACCCTGACAGATGGCCATCCAGCCTCTGTTTCAAAGCTTCCAAGGAAGGAGCCTCCACCACACTCCCTCCAGGGCAGAGAGTTCCACTGCTGAAACAAGAAATACTTAAGCATGAATCTTCCAAGCTAGGCTTCCATGAAACAAGGTCTTCCAAACGATGCTTCATCTGGCTACATTTCCCATACTTGGGCCTTTTATCGCCTCATTAAGCTATTCCAAGCACTCAGAATCTCCTCCTCTCTCGGATCAGGGTATCGGATGGCAACCTGTGCTCGACAGGGTCGCACTCCCCCTGGAGACACAGGTCTGCAGTCTGGGGGTCCTCCTGGACTCATAGAATCTAAGAGTTGGGAGAGACCTCCTGGGCCATCATCCAGTCCAACCCCATTCTGCCAAGAAGCAGGAATATTGCATTCAAATCACCCCTGACAGATGGCCATCCAGCTTCTGCTTAAAAGCTTCCAAAGAAGGAGCCTCCACCACACTCTGGGGCAGAGAGTTCCACTGCTGAACGGCTCTCACAGTCAGGAAGTTCTTCCTCATGTTCAGGTGGAATCTCCTTTCTTGTAGTTTGAAGCCATGGCTCCATTGCGTCTTAGTCTCCAGGGCAGCAGAAAACAAGCTTGCTCCCTCCTCCTCCCTGTGGCTTCCTCTCACATATGTATACATGGCTCTCGTCATATCTCCTCTCATCCTTCTCTTCTTCAGGCTAAACATGCCCAGCTCCTTAAGCCGCTCCTTATAGGGCTTGTTCTCCAGACCTTTTATCATTTGAGTCACCCTCCTCTGGACACATTCCAGCTTGTCAACATCTCCCTTCAATTGTGGTGCCCAGAATTGGACACAATCATAGACTCCAAGAGTTGGAAGAGACCTCCTGGGCCACGAGTTTTAGTTGTATGAAGGCTCTCCTGGCGCCCGCCAACACTTGAGTATCAAGTATCAACACTGAGTCCAGGAGGACCCCCAGACTGCAGACCTGTGTCTTCAGGGGGAGTGCGACCCTGTCGAGAACAGGTTGCCATTTCATGTGCAACCAACCTGGAGGACCTCTGTCTTGTCAGGATTGATCTTCAACTTGTTCGTCCTCATCCAGACCATCACAACAGCCAGACACTGTTGCAGTATCCAAGGGGCTTCCTTGGATTTTGGTGGAAAAGAGTAGTAGAATTGGGTGTCATCTGTGTAGAGATGGCACCAAACTCCAAAACTCCAGATGACCTCTCCATAAAATTACCTGCATAAAAGCACCCGCACCCTATGTGAATGCATATGAATACACTGTCCCAGTGAAAAGGGTCTTTCCCTTGGTCCCATTTTTAGGGATGATGGGACTTTGGTCGCATGTGCTTGCTCACATTCCCTAACCTACCTCCCACGTGCTCTCTCCATCCCGGCACCTTTTCCTGCTCTCTTTTCATCTCTACGAAAGTGATCTAGGCAGCGCTCCCAGGTTGGAAAATCCTATCGAGGCAGAATTGACTGACAGGCTCATTTCAGGAGTGTGGATAGCAGCAAATGACGTCTTGAAATGCAACAGTAGGAAAGCAGCATGGTGTTCAGATCCACTTAATATCTGAAATAATGAGGAGTCGCATGGCACCTTAAACAGTAACAAGCTTGGTTTAGCATGCGCCAAATCAAATACTAAAAATAGTTTTGGTAAACATAATCAAAATGTGGAATATGACCTTGTAAAAGGAACTACTTGGAGTGTTTATTTGCTCTTGCTTGCTACTGCAGTTCAGAAAGGAAACGAGGGCTTTTGCACAACTGAGACTCGTGAGCCAAGTGCGACCGTACCTCGCGAAGGCTGATCTGGTCGGGGTGGTCTATGCCTTGGTCACCTCTAGATTGGACAACTGCAATGCGCTCTACGTGGGGCTGCCCTTGAAAACGGCTTGGAAATTCCAACTGGTCCAACGGGCAGCGGCCAGGATGTTGACTGATGCTCCTTACAGAGAGAGGTCAACCCTCCTGTTCAAGGAGCTCCATTGGCTGCTGTTCATTTTCCGATCCCAATTCAAGGTGCAGGTGCTTACCTACAAAGCCCTGAACGGTTTGGGACCATCCTACCTGCGTGACGCAATCTCCATCTATGAACCCACGCGCTCACTTCGTTCATCCGGAGAGGCCCTGCTCACGATTCCGCCTGCGTTGCAGGCGCATTTGGTGGGGACGCGAGACAGGGCCTTTTCTGTGGTGGCCTCCCGACTCTGGAACACCCTCCCCAAAGATCTTAGACAGGCCCCTACATTGGCAGTCTTTATAAAGAACTTGAAGACCTGGCTGTTCCGATGTGCCTTTTCAGCATAGGAAAACTCCAACAGCAAGTCCCAGAAGCACTTTATTAGAAATTAAGATTGCCGCACACTGCACACTGCACTTGCCCTATAATGCCTTATATACCTCCTGTCACATCAGCACTTTTAATCTGTACCCATTACTTTGGCCCGGCCCAGTTTTATTGTGTCTTGGTGTATTGTTTTTATTGCTTGTTGTTTAATATTGCTTTAACTGTTTTTAATTTGCTTTAGGTTGCGTATTGTTATGTTGTGTTTTGAGGCCTTGGCCTTTGTGAGCCGCATCGAGTCCTTCGGGAGATGCTAGCAGGGTACAAATAAAGATAATAATAATAATAATAATAATAATAATAATAATAATCGAATGAGCGCTTGTTAGTGTTGCGCGACTGAGAAGGCCTTCCACCTGCCTTCTTGAGCCCTCTCCCTCTTGGACGGTCGTCCAGGGAGTAGATGCAGTTCGGTCTCAAATACAACAACCTATTAACACATCTCCGAGGGGGAGGGATTTTCCATCTTGTTTAAAAGAAGCAGACCACTGCTGAAAAAGCCCCCCCCCCCCCCGCCCACATCCCCTGGACTTTCATAACTAACCTCTCATATATATATATATATATATATATATATATATATATATATAATATATATAACTTATATGCCGCCACTCCCCTAGGGCTCGGAGCGGCTTACAAGAAACAAACTCGAATCTAACACAATTTAAAACAACATATCAAAGATCAAAAGCCTGGGTTGTTGTAAGTTTTTTCGGGCTATATGGCCATGTTCTAGAGGCATTCTCTCCTGACATTTCGCCTGCATCTATGGCAAGCATCCTCAGAGGTTGTGAGTTCTGTTGGAACTAGGAGAAATGGGTTTATATATCTGTGGAATGACCAGGGTGGGACAAAGGACTCTTGTGTGCTGGAGCTAAGTGTGAATGTTTCAACTGACCACCTTGATTAGCATACAATGGCCTGACAGTGCCTGGAGCAAACTTTTGTAGTGAGGTGATTAGATGTCCTTATTTGTTTCCTCCAGAGGGAAAACATTCAGGGACATCTAATCACCTCTCAACAAAAGATTGCTACAGGCACTTCCAGGCCATCAAATGCTAATCAAGGTGGTCAGTTGAAACATTCACACCTAGCTCCAACAGACAAGAGTCCTTTGTCCCACTCTGGTCATTCCAGAGATATATAAACCCATTTTCCTAGTTCCAACAGAACTCACAACCTCTGAGGATGCTTGCCATAGATGCAGGCGAAACGTCAGGAGAGAATGCCTCTAGAACATGGCCTTTTGTAGCTGGCAGATGGTTATTTTGTCAATGCCGATTGTGTTTAAGTGCAGGCCAAGGTCTTTAGGCACTGCACCCCATGTGCCGATCACCACTGGGACCACCTTGACTGGCTTGTGCCAGAGTCTTTGATGATGATGATGATGATGATGATGATGATGATGATGATGATGACTTGGCTGTCTTAGATGAGAAATTGTGTCCTGCAAACTCTAAGGAAAAATGCAAAAGGCATTACAAAATGATTCTTCCTTGGCATATTCATCCTGGTCAGATTCCTTGAACTATAACCCCTGTGCAATTCTACCCGAGTAAAGCCAATTGCAACTTCGTGAGTGTTGTGAATCAGGACTGAGGGTGAAAAGCGTGCCATGACATACGTGTTGCCTCTGGGAGACAGGGCTTGGACCTGAAACATGGTTTGTCTCTGACAGATACAAGAAGGAGATTTGACAGAGAAGGAGGCAGTTGACAGGATTGGGTGACAAACCAGGGATTCATGATTTAGAGGGGGAGGCAAAACACTTCTGCGGCCTTGGCTCTCATGTAGGTCCCGCTCTGTATCTGCAATGGAAGAGCTCCCTCTACTGCCATCAGGGCGCTTGCAAATCTTTTGCATGGCTTCAGAAAATCATAGAATCATAGAATACTAGACTCAAAGAGTTGGAAGAGACCTCATGAGCCATCCAGTCCAACCCCATTCTGCCAAGAAGCAGGAATATTGCATTCAAATCACCCCTGACAGATGGCCATCCAGCCTCTGCTTCAAAGCTTCCAAAGAAGGAGCCTCCACCACACTCTGGGGCAGAGAGTTCCACTGCTGAACGGCTCTCACAGTCAGGAAGTTCTTCCTAATGTTCAGATGGAATCTCCTCTCTTGTAGTTTGAAGCCATGGTTCCATTGCGTCCTAGTCTCCAAGGAAGCAGAAAACAAGCTTGCTCCCTCCTCCTCCCTGTGGCTTCCTCTCACATATTTATACATGGCTATCATATCTCCTCTCAGCCTTCTCTTCTTCAGGCTAAACATGCCCAGCTCCTTAAGCCGCTCCTCATAGGGCTTGTTCTCCAGACCCTTGATCATTTTAGTCGCCCTCCTCTGGACACATTCCAGCTTGTCAATATCTCTCTTGAATTGTGGTGCCCAGAATTGGACACAATATTCCAGATGTGGTCTAACCAAAGCAGAATAGTTCAATTCCACCCTTCACCCCCTAAGGCAGGGGTGCCATGGTGCCTACCATAACCATTTCACCTTTAACATGCCATGGAAACTTATTAATACTCAAGGAAACCTATTTAAATGACACCACCCAAAAGCCAATTACCACACTCATCTGAAACAGTATGAGGTAGGCGAAAAAAACCCCAATGCAAACTTGGGGGGAAAAAAATCCTACCCGGCTCATGTGCGGCCAGTCTATACTCACACTGTCCATAGGGAGGGGGGAGGGGGGGGGTCACGCCATCCAAAGGAAACTGAAAGAGAGGAACAGAGCAGCCTCACCCAACTTGCTGCTCCGCCCCCTCACATGCATGGGCCAGCAACTACCTGGCCCAAACCAAGTCTGCCTCCTTCATGGGGTCATTCAAAATGCCCTCCCGCATCCTAAGCTTTGCTGAAATTGTATTGTCGAAGGCTTTCATGGCTGGAATCACTAGGTTCTTGTAGGTTTTTTCGGGCTATATGGCCATGTTCTAGAGGCATTTCTCCTGACGTTTCGCCTGCATCTATGGCAAGCATCCTTAGAGGTAGTGGGGTCTGTTGGAAGTAGGAAAAAGGGTTTATATATCTGTGGAATGGCTGGGGTGGGGCAAAGAGCTCTTCCCTGCTGCAGCTAGGTGTGAATGTTTCAACTGACCACCTTCATTAGCATTTGAAGGCCTGGCTGAGCCTGGGAAA